>NC_063179.1:384362-441745 GCF_023159225.1 Perognathus longimembris pacificus | reverse complement strand
TGTGCTGTTGTATGCAGTGTGACTACTGCATGCTGTGTGTGTGGTATATATGTTATATATGTATGCTCTACAGTGATTTGAGTAGTGTGTCATTGTCTAGAGTATGTGGAGCCAAAAATTGTGCATGTTGTATATAATGATGTGGGATATTTTGTGTATGGTGTTGTATGTGTTGTGTGCTGTGTATGCTGATTGTGAGTAGTGTATTCTCTCTGGCAGCTGGTGAAGATTTCAGTCCCCTCCCTCGTGTGGCCAGTGCCTTGAAGCCTGCTGTCCTCTGGTCTCCTGTGGCCTAGTCTACTTCTTGTACTCAGCCCAGGTGAGGTGTCCTGAAGGAAGGGCATGGGAAACACGTGCATGTCACCCCTCTAGACACAGAGGACTCAGTGCTGTGCCTTTTCTGACATTTCTCACATTTCTTGGAACATACAGGACATAATTTTCTTGAGGAGAAAGTAATGTCCATGCAGGCTAGCCTAGTGGGGGAATGGCGGGCTGTGGGGAGGGGGGGAGGGCGGAGTACTGCAGGCCTGGCTCAGTGCGGGGAGCTGTGCCTGGGCGGCTGGGCCCTGAGAGGTAAGGGCATTACCACGCATTGTGTCAGCCACACCTGCACATGCTTTGCCTTTGGGGTATGTTGCACAGAATAACCTAACTGAATTTTCTGAAGCCCTTTCTAGATGACTTCCAATCTCCTCAAGGTTCCAGCTTGCAGTGGCCAGAGCATCTTCTATACCCGCTCTCTAGTGCTGAGGACCCTCTTTTAGCAAAAGGTGGCCATGGGCCCCTCCCAGCTGCTGTCTACTTGGGCAACTTGGGTACATCTAGAGGCTCTTGAACCTAGAGACACAAAGTCTCCTCACCCCTGGGGGAGGAGATCCCAGGACCACCTGCAGTGTGGCCCCACTCAGTCCTCATGAGGAAGTTGCAGCAGAATTCTCCAAGGTTCTGGTGGACGAAAGTGCTAACACTTGCCTTTTCCTGCAGGACCTCAGTTTCCCCTTGTGGGGAAAGTGTGGCCTCTGTGGCATGAAAGCTTTCCTTTGGTGTCCAAGGGCCTGTATGCTTCTTAAGGAACACCACATTCAGAGATGTATAGTGGTAGCAAAGGCTTCTGTAGAGCTTGCGAAGCTGTGCTCCTGGCTGGGAGGGCGTGTGGGGCCCATGTCGCCTTTATGGGTTGATTCCCAGAGCTGTATCAGAGCAGTTGCTTATGGAGGGGTTCACCATGGCCCCAGTTGGCCCCAGTTCTCTGCTAAAATGGTCCTGGGCCACACCAGGACATTGACTCTCAGCTCTGGTCCTGGTGGTCCTCTCCTGCTGGTTGTGAGTGGGTGTGGCAGTCCATGGCCCTCTATCTGGCCAAGGCCCAAGTCTCTGTGTCCTCTCTGTCTTGCAGATGGACCTCTGTGGCAGGAGTCAGAGACAGGTCCTTCCGGAAGCCCGGGACGCTGCTGTGAAGAGGACCCAGCCACGCCCCTTGTCTAGGGTGAATGGCTGGTCTCTGCCTCTCCACATATTCCAGGCAGTGTCCTGTACCATGTACCTGGTCTTGTCCTTCATCACCTTTGGGATCTTCATCCCCTTCCTGCCAGATGGGGGGAAATACGCCGCCTACACCGTATCCTTTCCCCTTGTGGGGCGACCATGGGCTGCCTGTCTCCAGAGGGGGAAGGGGCTTCTGAAGGCCTCTAAGGGAGCCGGCCCTGGGCCCTGCCATACCTGTCCCATGGGCTTTATTCCCATCTGGCACTCGCCTCTGTGGCCATGCTGGTATCAGTCCTGTGTTGCCATGTGGCTCCTATTTGGGTCTGGAAGATGGGGTTCACTGCTGCAGTGAGGAGGGGGTGTAGAACCGATGTGGCAGGAAGGTACTGTACATGGTGACCCCAGCATGAGGATGGGGTGTGGAACCAGGTGGTGGGAAGACGCTGGGCGTGGTGACTCCAGAAAAGACATGGCTCTGACCCGCCTTTCCCACAGCCTGCCACAGGGGGTCCTGTGAAAGACGGGAAGTTTAGTTAGTAAGAAAAGAATTCAGAAGAATGATGTATTTTAATTGGACTTCTGACAAGTAGGTAGAAGGCTGCGGCACACGGTGGTGGGAGTCGTGCGTCTGTGCTCAGCGCCCTGTGGGGTGCATCACCCCACACCCCTCACCACCATTGATGACAGTGACTAACTCCTCCTCCCCTGCCCCTCACCACTGACAGCGGCAAGATGGCTACACTGAAGGGCACACAGGGACCAACTGCCATGATGCCCCTCAGGCCATAGCCAGCAGCCTTGGCTGCTGTGGCCACTGGAGGGCGCCCATGTCACTTGGTGCCCATCCAGACGCAGGTGGAACTGGAGTGAGCAAGGGAGGTCAAGGTCCAGGCTGGAGCAGGGGCTGGGGTAAGAGCCAGAGGACAGAACAAAGGCTGAAGCCCCCTGCCCCTTGGGGCCTGGCATACGGGCAGCCTGTGGTATGACGCTGTGACCCCACCAAGAGGACAGTCCTGAAATTCATCCAGCGGGGTCCCCTCCATAGCTATGGAGTTCCTGGAGACTTCTGTAGATCTCGCATTTTGCTGTGGACCGCACAGGCACCATAGCATCGCTTGAGAGTCTGTAGTAACTGATGGTGCTCTGAGGTCCCAGCTCAGCTGCAGAGTTTACCCTGGAGGTCATGAGTACTGATTGTGGCTGGGCTCCTCTGCCTCCCCTTTTCCTGTGGAAACAGGATGGGGGAGAGGTCACCAGTGCCAGAGGCCATGGTGGGTGTGGCCTGGCCTGGTGCCCTGGTGCTGTTTGTTTACTAAACACAGATTGTTGCTATGGAGTGTTCCTGCCAGCTGGGTTCTCACAAGCTCCCAGACAGAAACTTCCAGAGGAAGGCCCTGTGATAATGGAGGGGCGTCCTCGCCCTGCCAGTCTTTCACCTTTTATTTCCACTTGACCTAAGACACCGCAGAGGTAGGGCTGGTGAAGGCAGCGGTGGAGACAGGGACTTTCTGAAGGGTGGCATGTGAGTGTGTGGCACAGTAGATAGCCAGGTCACTTTGGTCACCAACATTGTAATATTGTTTGTATGGATGACATTGAATGCTAAATTTTGTCCCTAGCAATGCAGGGCACATGAGGACATAGTAAAGGTGTGCTGGAACTTAGTCCTTCTGTGGGAGCTGCTTGGGGACAAGGCCCGGTGGTCCTGGGTGGAGACATTCAGGGTGCCTGGCTCTGAGAAGGAACTGTCCTGGGCAGGATTTGCCTGGCTGGTCCAGGCACAGGAGGAGCTCGTGCCCTCCATTCTGAGGTGGTGGGGTCCTGCAGGTAGGCCCTGCTCTCCTAACTGCCCAGAGGCAGCAGAGGTCTTCTGTAAGCAGTGTGAAATGTCGGGGGTCTGAGGTGGTCATGAGAACCTCGCAGGTGGGGCGACAGTGCACAGGAAGGAGGGGGGTGCTGTGAACCTCACAGGCTGTAGTGGCAGAGCTCAGTGGCCTTCTGAGGTAGTCTAGTCCTGGGGGAAGGACCTGACCCGGGACAGTAGCTTTGTGCTGTCTATCCTCTGCTCTCACAGCCTAAGCCCCAGGCATCACACAGACAGACAGGGCCTGGGCCTGCAGCTCAGCCTTTAGGAGTGGGGGCTGCTGGGCCATGCTTGGTCTTACCCACTGGCTGGCCAGCCCTCCCCACCCCTACCCTCTGGATCCCATCAGCTTTAGCCTTCTCTGTGCTCAGGAAGTGATCCCAACCCCACCCAGTGCTCCCAGCAATGGGAGGGGCTTTGGTACTCTTTCTCTGGTCCCCAACAATGACATCTCCCCACACTGTCCAGCCCCTCTTCCCACGGGCCTGCCTGAGCCAGGCCTGCACATTGGTTCTGGGCCTCTTGGTGTCTGCCTCGTGCCCACCTCTGCCATCCCTTCTGTGCATCCTGGGCCTTGTTCTCAGCCCTGTGCCCAGGCCCTGCTCACGCCAGGCTACAGGATACGTCCTGTGCCTGGGATTGGGACAGAATCAGCACTTCACACAGACTGCCTTGCATCTCTGCAAGTGCTTTCAAGACCTTATGTGGGCAGGGCCAATATGTAGCACTGTGACAGAGCTGAAGGCTGCAGGCCAGGACAGCAGCCCTGATCCCGGGAAGAATCTTCTGCCAGGATCAGCCGTGTCGGTCCTGCTTGAACAATTTCTGCACAGCCTCCCACCGGCACCCACAGCCTTTGTATTGCCTAGGACCAAGGTAGCCACCTTTTGGCACACACATAAGCTCCACTGCCAGGGACTCTGTTGACTCCCTCTAAAGATGATGAACACCAGCCTGCCCAGTCCTAAAGCCTTCACATCTGCACGGACAGATCTGGTCTCCTCTGGGCCTGCCTTGGGCTGTGCTCACAGAATCCTCACATCTGCAGGACAGACCTGGTCCCCTCTGGGCCTGCCTTGTGCTCTGCTGTCAGCATCCTCACATCTGCAGGACAGACCTGGGCCCCTGCCTGCCTTGTGCTGTGCTCACAGAATCCTCACATCTGCAGGATGGACCCCAGTCCCCTGGTCGCATCTGAGCTCTGCCCAAGAAGCACCCACCACTCTGGATAGAAAACTGTGTGCCTTAGGGCATAGTTCCCAGTCAAAAAGTACCCCATTTCCTGTAGCCTCTGCTGTATCTGTGGTCATAGGAATTTGGGAACCTGTGCCTACCGTGGCAAGTGGCTCAGTGGTCAGAGCTTCTGGAGAATCAGAATGTCCATAGAATGGGCCTGGGATGCAACACATAGATCCTCTAGAGATCTAAGGGGCTGTCATCGGTCCCTGCTCCAGGCCATTCTTCCTGGGAGGCCCCTCAAGTCATGTCCACCCCTCAAGTCATGTCTACTTGAGTCATGTCTACCTCTCAAATCATGTCTACCAGCTCAGGGCTGAATGCTCCTTGACACTCCAGGTGGTTGGCGGGCTGTTCCTGTTCCATCTCATCGTCCATTTGATCACAATTACCATTGATCCAGCTGACCCCAATGTCCGACTTAAGAAGAGCTACTCCCAGCCAGTGCCGACCTTCGACCGGTCCAAACATGGACATGTGATCCAGAACCAGTACTGCCATTTGTGTGAGGTCACTGTGTGAGTGCCGCGCAGAGCTTCTGGGTCGGGGGACCTCCAAGGTTTGGGCGCGGAGTAGAGAGGGTCCCTCAGCCCTGGTCAATGCTGCCCACTGAGCCTGCAGAGGCTGGGCTGGCACTGGCACTGGGGCAACCTATAGACACTGGATTTAAATCTTTGCAGCCTCTTTGAGGCCACACTAGGCCATCTACCGTGCAAGGTAAAGGGCCTGTCTCCAGTGCTGTGAGCTGCACTCCTTGGGATAAAGAACTGTGGCCTGAGAATTGGCCTTGTCATTCTAGGGACTCTGTGTATACACAGGCCATGCCCTGTGGTGGGTGTAGATATGCCTGCCTTAGGCTTTCCCAAGGTCCCATGGATTCCAGTGGGGGAAGAAGGTGATTCCAGTTGGCATCTACTGGGGTCCCAGATCTCTGGGGCCTAGAAAGGGTAGGGAGGTCCTGTAGACACAGAACGGGACCCAAGCTGCCAATCTCAGCTCCTAGGACATGATTTGGCCCTCTGCCAGAGCCCTCACGCAGCACCCAAGCCTGGCTACAGGAAGCATCCAGGTGGCTAGTGTCCACCTTCACAGTGCATCACCATGGGTACCAGTTTCTTGTCTAAGACTGTTGTTCCCATGGTTGGCCTTGTCCTGTACCTACAGAGCTTCAGTGCCTACCGTGTAGGCAGGTGGGGCCGTGCCTTGCCACAGGAGTCCACTAAACTGACCCTCCCCTGAGATGAACATGACTCTTCACCTTAAGCCTACCCAGCACATGGAACTAACAGAATGGTTCTGATTTCTCTCCAGGAGCAAGAAAGCCAAACACTGTAGTGCCTGCAACAAATGCGTCTCTGGTTTTGACCACCACTGTAAATGGCTGAACAACTGTGTGGGCAGCAGGAACTATTGGTGAGAGCCTGACTAGGGGCTGCAGAGTCAAGGATAGGGCACTGGAGGAGAATCTGTGAGTGAAGGCCTTATGGGCAGTAGGTGCAGGGGACTATGGAATGGGGGAAGGGTCATCTTGGGGACATGCCCTTGGCCTGGGCTGGCAGAGCTCAGGGCCACACCCACTGGTTCTGACATTCATTTGGTAGAGCCACCTTTCTAGCCCATGACCACAAAACCCATCACTGTAGACCCTATAATGTTTTTGTTGTTGTTGTTCTTTTTTTTTTTTTTTTTGCCAGTCCTGGGCCTTGGACTCAGGGCCTGAGCATTGTCCCTGGCTTCTTTTTGCTCAAGGCTAGCACTCTGCCACTTGAGTCACAGCGCCACTTCTGGCCATTTTCTGTATATGTGGTGCTGGGGAATTGAACCAAGGGCTTCAAGTATAGGAGGCAAGCGCTCTTGCCACTAGGCCATATCCCCAGCCCTGTAGACCCTATAATGTACAGTGAGGACCTAGCCTCTGTCTGCAGATGACAGGCTCTACACACTGTCATGGACAGTGAGGAGCTAGCTTCTGACTATAGGTGACAGACTAATAAGCCTCTGAACTCCATATCATGGGCCCTTCCACCTCCTGACACTAAGAACATCAACAAGAGTAGTGTCCAGATGCTGAGCCAGGGAGTGAGCTTCAGGCCCAACAGAGACAATGTCTCTGACCACAAGGCAGGCTCTCCTGCATTCTCAGGGCCCTATGTCTGGTCCTAAGGTAGACAGGAAGAATGTATTAGGTACCTCCGCTGATCATACTGACTAGAAGAAGGCCCATGCCTATGGGTTATGAACCTCCAGTGGCCATCCAAGTCAGGAAGCATCTGGGCCTGAGAGCCGCCAGCTTGTCCCTTTGCTTCCCTGCCACTCTGTTCAACTTTGCATAGTACAGTCAGCTGACATGTTGTGTGAGTGAGCCCACCATGGTGATGATGGAATTATTAGAACAGCATGACTGGGTGGCCTAGCCCACCCCAGCCCTGGAAAAGAGCAACCAGTGTAGTTGGAGGTGGCCATCCTTTCAGTCCTTGGTGCATCTGGCTGGCTGGCCATGGAATGTCTGGCTATAGATACAGGCACTTGCCAGTAGGCCAGATGCCTTTCTAGGAAGTCATGTTAGGGCAGGTGAGAGCATGGCCCCACCCATGAACAGACAGAGGGTGAGGAGAGGTTATTGGAATCCTCAGAAGAACACTTATGTGGGGAAGGCAGGGAGAGAGGGGAGCGCGACTGACTAGTGTCATTTACTCACAAGAGGTGGCCCTGGGCCCCAGTATTTGCATCAGAGTCCCCTTTTCCTCTTCATTTGCCAGAAGATGAGAAAGCAAGCAAGCAAGCTAGACAGAAAGAGAGGAGGGTGAAAGAGAAGAGAGAGACGTAGGAGAGAGGATGGCATTTAGAATGTAATTCGACTCCCAAAGTTGACAATACAACAGAGGTCCCAGGACAGGATGGCAGGTTTCTCAGCCCTAAGGGGCTACATAGGTCCTGGGGAAAGGCTAGTGGCCTTGGAGACTGTGGGGCAAAGGAAAGGATAGGAGGAGTCAGCAGGTGCCGGAGGGTTGTGGACGCCTGAGAGAAACAGCTGGAAGGTGAGGACCTCTGCAGCGCTCTGGGCACTGCCAACATGGGACCAGTCTTACTAGTTAGACATGGAACATCTGTCTAGATGTCATAAGAGACGTGTGAGCTCAAGTGTGATCAGTGCAACAAGTATCCTCAGGAGCCAGTGATGTCTACTTGGGGAGTGTGATGGAGGAAATGGTTAGAAAAAGGAAAGCAAAGACAGGGGACACTGGTGGTTATTGGGGCCTGGCCCCCGCAGGCACACCTACCCCACACTGCCCTGCTGTACAGCCTTGGTCCTGACTCTCATAGGCACACCTACCCCACACTGCCCTGCTGTACAGCCTTGGTCCTGACTCCCGCAGGCACACCTACCCCACACTGCCCTGCTGTACAGCCTTGGTCCTGACTCCCGCAGGCACACCTACCCCACACTGCCCTGCTGTACAGCCTTGGTCCTGACTCCCGCAGGCACACCTACCCCACACTGCCCTGCTGTACAGCCTTGGTCCTGACTCCCGCAGGCACACCTACCCCACACTGCCCTGCTGTACAGCCTTGGTCCTGACTCCCGCAGGCACACCTACCCCACACTGCCCTGCTGTACAGCCTTGGGTTGAGTAGTAGTCTGGCCTGTCCTCATCTCACCCATTTCTGTGCATGTTTCTACTTCTCATCTCCAGGTTTTTCTTCTGCTCTGTGGTCTCGGCCTTGGCTGGAATGTTCTCTACAATGATCATTCTGCTGTATATCTCCGTCAAGCTCTTCACCAACCCCAGTGAGCTCCGTACCGACCCCCTGTATAAAGGTATACCCTGTGTTCTGTTTCTCCAGAGTTCCCTGTATGATAAATGCATTTTTCCTCTAATATTACCCCCTTGCACTTCTGGATCTGCAGTGTAGTAAGTCTGAATCCCCAGAGCAGTGAGTTTAGATCTACAGCACAGTGAGTCAGGATCTGATGTACAGTAAATGGATCTGCAGTGTAGTGAGTCTGGATTTACAGTGTAGTAAATCTGGATCTACAGTGTAGTGAGTCTGGATCTGCAGTGTAGTAAATCCAGAGCTGCAGTGTAGTGAGTTTGGAGCTGTAGCACAGAGAGTCTGGATCTGCAGTGTGGTAAGTCTGGCTTGTCCTTGAAAGAAGCTGTTACCACTCGCTGGGCTCCTTACAGGCTAACCCTGTGGTGCTGACCTTGAGATGTTACAGCAGCCCAGCATGCACACTTCAGTCAGTAGCTTCCCACATGCCCAAGGCAGACACGGGGTCCGAATGTACTGGCTAGACTTGATCTAGGCTGAGCCTCTAGGAAGCAAAGGGTAGAAGAGTGGGCCAAATTCTGCTCCTGTGTCACTCCCAGTCAGACCTGAGTAGCCCAGACATGCTGGCCCAGTTCAGACATGCTGAACTCTGGGCCACATGCAGGTGTAAAGTGAGCAAGCGTCTGTCTGTCGGAGCTAGATGTCTGTGGAGGGAAAAGCAGAAACCAAAACTGGTGACTGGGGCTTTAGACTCTGAGGAACGGTTGAGCGGTGCTCCAACTGAGTGGGTCTAGGAGCCAGGCTGTGGATGTAGATGTTGGCATGAGCAAGAGGAAAAACTGGGTTAAGTAAAGGCCTCTGAGGAATGACTTAAGACCACATCTTGTTTGAAGAATGGGTCAGTGCACTTCTGATTAGGAGTCCTGAGGTGAGGAGCTCATCTTGGCACCCAAAATCCAATGACCGTGTGAGAGACAAGAGGAGATGCAGACACACAAAGCCACATGGAGACAGACCTGGAGGCAGAGGTTGGGGGTGGGGGCGATAGCCTCAAACTCTGGAGCTCCTAGAGTGCTCAGAGCTGGAAAAGGCAGGAAGGACCCTCCCCAAGCATCTGAGGAAGGGTGGCCCCGCTCCACCATTATTCCAAACTTGTACCCTCCAGAATGTGAAATGATGAGTTGTGTTCTAGAATGTTCTGTGAGGTGAAGGTGCTTGTGTATGGATTGAGCCCTCTACTCCACCACACAGCCCTTCAGCAGCTCCATATACCAGTGCTTAGAGGTACTGTGGTGCTGAGGGCCAGAGCAGACCCTGCCCTGGAAATGCCTCAGGGAGGACCTGGCCTTTTGGATTTGGTGAGGCCGCTGGCCTGGAGGAGTGGCCAGAAACTGGCTCCAAGCACCACCATCCAGACTCAGAAGGTAGAGGTCACAGCTATGTGGGCCACGGGGCCCTCGGATGGGGTAGGACACACCTGCATAGGAGAGCATACCCTAGCTGATTCCCTCTACCTACACACCTGTATGCTCTGTCTCTCTGCCCACCCAACCACTGGTGCTATGGTATGGGCAGGCACCACCATATAGACGAGTCTCCTTGTCTACACAGAGGTCAGCACTGTGAACACGTGGCTGCTGTTCCTGCCGCTGTGTGCTGTGCCCGTGAAGACCCCCATGGTCCTCTCAATCCTAACTGTGGTGCTACCGCTCGTCCTCACCAGCTTCGTGTTGCTTGGACACCTGCTCATCTTCCATTTCTACCTGTGTGCGTACCCACCCAAGTCCTTCCCCATGCTCACTAGTCCTGAATGTGTACTCACCAGAGTCTTTCCCATGGTCACTACTCCTGAGTACACACTCACCCAAGTCCTTCCCCGTGCTCACTACTCCTGATTGCATACTCACCCGGGTCCTTCCCTGTGCTCACTACTCCTGAGTGTGTACCCACTGGAGTCCTTCCCCATGCCCACTATTCCTGATTGCATACTCATCTGAGTCCTCCCCAGAGCTCACTACTGATTGCGTACTCACCTGAATCCTTCCCCATGCTCACTAGTCCTGAGACAGGTAACACTTCAGGTAGCCTTCCCAGAAGGAAGCTAATATGAAAAAGGATAAACCCCAAGCAAGAAAGATTGATGGGGGAGGTCAGCAGGTCCAGCCAGTAACTCACCTCACATTACAAGACCTGTGCAGATTGCAGGAAAGTCTTTGAAATGTTCAGGGAGCAGCAACAGGACATCTAGGAAGGACCAGGATATTTTGAAAAGGAACAGAAGGGGCTTAGGGCAGGTGGCTCACACCTGTCATCTTAGCTACGCAGGAGGGTATGGTTGAAGCCAGTCTGGGCAATAAAATCTATAAGATGCCATCTCCAATTAACCAGCAAAATTCTGGAGGTAGAGATCCAGCCATGAGCAAGAAAGCTAAGTGGCAGTTTGAGGCCCAGACTTCAAGTCAGGTACTGGCACTAAGGAGAGAAAAAGGAGGAAGGGGAGCAGAGCAAATCGATGGATTTAGAAAAGCACTAAGTAGAAATGGTAACAGTGAGCATCAGTACGCTGGATGGACAGGCTACCCTGAGCTTGCATGTGCCAGTCAGTCAGTTGGCCACAAGCCTCTGGGCATGGCACCAGGGGTCAGTGGGTCACTGCTATGGATGCACACTCTGCAGAGAGCATGAGGAGTCTTTAAAATATTCAAGGGAGAACTGGGAAAGAGCAGGACCCGTTGAAAACGAACAGATGGGACCTGGGGCCAGCGGCTCAGGCCTGAAACCCTAACTGCTCAGGAGGCAGAGACCTGAAGATCTGGTTTGAGGCCTTCCTGGGAAATAGTCGGTGAGGTTTGGGCTTTCCCTCCAGCCTGGTGGGGGAGGGAGGGAGGAGGACGCAGGCTGCAGGGGCCAGGCCTGCCGAGGCACCTCCAGGACCATAGACTCGCGCCAGCAGCGGCACACACACGGCGGGAACACTTCACGATGCACATTTTACAACAACACTGTGGTTCCTACTGTCTTGCTTGAGGGACGTTTTTGTTTGTTTATTTACTTGTTTAGTGAAAGTGAAATGGAGGCCACTAGGTGACATTTTCTTTTTCTTTAATTTTTTTTTATCTTTAAGTAGTTGTACAAAGGAGGTGCCATTTAACAAAACAGTTTATGAGTACAATGCATCTTGGTCAGCGTCACCCCTTCAATATTCTCACCCCCTTTCCTCGCTTTTCTTAATTTTGTGGTATATACAGTGACTTTTTGACTGCATCCTTCCCTCTTCCCCCTTCATTCGTCTACTCCTCTCCCCTGTTCCCACCCCTCTCTTGCGTATATCATTTCCTGGTGCTGATTTTGTGGGGCTTTGACCTAGTCTTTCTTAAAATGTATGCTATTAGAGCTCTCTGTGAAGTCTGTTATACTTCAGTTAATTCACTTGTAACTTTCACACCACTGGTGTGTTTAGTTATGCTTTAGAGGTACATTCTATCTACCACGAATGTTATGATTTTCTATTTTCAGCATTTTAGTCAGAGGTAACCCAGTATTTAGTGCAATAAAAACTAAACCTCAAAATGAGAATGGCCAAGAGACATATGAAAAAGTGCTCTACATCACTGGCCAGAAAAGAAATGCAAATCAAAACAACATTGAGATTCCAGTAAGAATGTCCTATATCAAGAAAACTACCAATAACAATTGTTGGAGGGGATGTGGCCAAAAGGGAACCCTACTTCATTGTTGGTGGGAATGTAAACTGGTTCAGCCACTCTGGCAAGCAGTATGGAGATTCCTCAGAAGGCTAAACATAGAACTCCCCTATGACCCAGCAGCCCCACTTTTGGGTATCTATCCAAAAGACCACAAACAAAATCACAGTAATGCCACCAGCACAACAATGTTCATTGCAGCACAATTTGTCATAGCTAGAATCTGGAACCAACCCAGATGCCCCTCAGTAGACGAATGGATCAGGAAAATGTGGTACATATACACAATGGAATTTTATGCCTCTATCAGAAAGAATGACATTGCCCCATTTGTAAGGAAATGGAAGGACTTGGAAAAAATTATACTAAGTGAAGTGAGCCAGACCCAAAGAAACATGGACTCTATGGTCTCCCTTATTGGGAATAATTAGTACAGGTTTAGGCAAGTCACAGCAGAGGATCACAAGAGCCCAATAGCTATACCCTTATGAACACATAAGATAATGCTAAGTGAAATGAACTCCATGTTATGGAAACGATTGTTATATCACAGTTGTAACTACTTTCAACGTCCCATCTGTATCTGTAGCTTCTATTATTGATGATGCTCTTGTATCACCTTCCTGTGGTTGTACCTACACTATCTCTGTAATCTTATCTGAGTATATTGGAAACCGTGTATACTGGTATTAGAAGTAGGAAATTGAAAGGGAATACCAAAATTGAGAGACACAGGGTAAAAAAAGACAAACAACTACAAAAGCAATACTTGCAAAACTGTTTGGTGTAAGTGAACTGAACACCTCAGGGAGGGAAGGGAAAGGGGGAGGAGGGAGGGGGGTATGAGGGACAAGGTAACAAACAGTACAAGAAATGTATCCAATGCCTAACGTATGAAACTATAACCTCTCTGTACATCAGTTTGATAATAAAAATTTGAAAAAAAACACAAACTGAACCTCAGATATAATTCAACTGCCAGTCTGTCTTCACAGACACCACGTGCCATTCTGCCAGCAACGCGGTGGGAGGCTCTCTCATCCTCTGGTCTCCTCGGATCTATGAGGCAGAGCACATGTTCTTCACGGGCAGGACTCCTGGGAGGGTGCTCATGGGGTGCTGTGGATGCCATGCTTGCATGCTGGTTGATGATATCCTTCCCTGCCCTCCTTTTTTCAGTGGCCAAGCACTTGAGCACATTTGACTATATAATGCAGGCTCGTTTCCAGCAGAGCACCAGTCCCACGGAGAGGAAGGACCTGTGTGCTCAGATGGAGGGAGGCCTTCCTCAGGTGGGCACTGGGAGGAAAGACCTGTGTGCACAGACGGAGGGAGACCTTCCCCAGGTGAGCACCGGGAGGAAGGACCTGTGTGCACAGACGAAGGGAGACCTTCCCCAGGTGAGCACCGGGAGGAAGGACCTGTGTGCACAGACGAAGGGAGACCTTCCCCAGGTGGGCACTGGGAGGAAGGACCTGTGTGCACAGATGAAGGGAGGCCTTCCCCGGGTGGGCACTGGGAGGAAGGACCTGTGTGCACAGATGAAGGGAGAAGGGAGGCCTTCCCCGGGTGGGCACTGGGAGGAAGGACCTGTGTGCACAGATGAAGGGAGAAGGGAGGCCTTCCCCGGGTGGGCACTGGGAGGAAGGACCTGTGTGCACAGACGAAGGGAGGCCTTCCCCAGATGAGCACCGGGAGGAAGGACCTGTGTGCACAGACGAAGGGAGACCTTCCCCGGGTGAGCACTGGGAGGAAGGACCTGTGTGCACAGATGAAGGGAGGCCTTCCCCGGGTGGGCACTGGGAGGAAGGACCTGTGTGCACAGATGAAGGGAGAAGGGAGGCCTTCCCCAGGTGGGCACCGGGAGGAAGGACCTGTGTGCACAGATGAAGGGAGAAGGGAGGCCTTCCCCGGGTGGGCACTGGGAGGAAGGACCTGTGTGCACAGACGAAGGGAGGCCTTCCCCAGGTGAGCACTGGGAGGAAGGACCTGTGTGCACAGATGAAGGGAGGCCTTCCTCAGGTGGGCACTGGGAGGAAAGACCTATGTGCACAGACAGAGGGAGACCTTCCCCAGGTGAGCACCAGGAGGAAGGACCTGTGTGCACAGACGAAGGGAGGTCTTCCCCGGGTGGGCATTGGGAGGAAGGACCTGTGTGCACAGACGAAGGGAGGCCTTCCCCAGGTGAGCACCGGGAGGAAGGACCTGTGTGCACAGATGAAGGGAGGCCTTCCTCAGGTGGGCACTGGGAGGAAGGACCTGTGTGCACAGACGAAGGGAGAAGGGAGGCCTTCCCCGGGTGGGCATTGGGAGGAAGGACCTGTGTGCACAGACGAAGGGAGACCTTCCCCAGGTGAGCACCGGGAGGAAGGACCTGTGTGCACAGGTGGAGGGAGGCCTTCCTCAGGTGAGCACCGGGAGGAAGGACCTGTGTGCACAGATGGAAGGAGGCCTTCTCCAGGTGAGCACTGGGAGGAAGGACCTGTGTACACAGATGGAGGAGGCCTTCCCCAGGTGAGCACTGGGAGGAAGGACCTGTGTGCACAGACGAAGGGAGGCCTTCCTCAGGTGGGCACCCGGAGGAAGGACCTGTGTGCACAGACGAAGGGAGACCTTCCCCGGGTGAGCACTGGGAGGAAGGACCTGTGTGCACAGGTGGAGGGAGGCCTTCCTCAGGTGAGCACTGGGAGGAAGGACCTGTGTGCACAGATGGAGGGAGGCACCTCCCAGTATGCACTGGGAGCACAGACTCAACCATGCCTGTTCCTCACTGTTTATCATGGCCTGGATGCCCTGTGTGTGATGTACTTATGTGATGTGTGTCTTCATTTGGTGTGGGGGTGTCTCTGGTATACACTGGGTATATGGTAAGTGTGGTATACACTGGTGTGGTCAGTGTGCTGCATAGAGGATGTATGATGTGTAATATGGTATGTGGGGGTGGGTACATGTGTGGTGTGATGTGTACTATGTACCTGTGTGGCATGTGTGTGCATGTGTGTCTGTAGGGTATGTTATGTGTGTCTGTGTGTATCTGTGTGGTATAGTATGTGTATGTATGCACATCTGTGTGGCGTCGTGTATGTGTGTATATCTGTGTGGTATGTGTATATGTGCATGTATTGAGTTTGTATGTGGTACATCTGTGTGATGTGTGTATGTTCTGTGTACATGTAAAGCCTATATAACATGTGATGTGTGTCTCTGTGGTATATATGGTGTATGCATGTTATAAGCATGTTTAGAGTACAGTCTATGTAATATATGATGTGGGTCTGTGTGGTGTGTATGTTACATGTAGATAGTAGAATACAGTCTGTATAATACATGATGTGTCTGTCTGGTGGGTATGTGTGGTATGTGCATGTTATAAGTACATGTAGAGTACAGTCTGTACAATACATGATATGAGTCTCTGGTAAGTCTGGGTGGTATGTGCATGTTAGTGTATGTGGAAAGTGCAGACTATGTAATATGTGATATATGTGTGTGTTGTGTGCATGAGTGTATGTATCACGTGCAGTCTGTAATACATGGTGTGGGTGTGCATGGTGTTTGCACGTTAGTACACATGTAGAGTACAATCTGTGTAATGCATGATGTGGGCCTGTGGGGGGGTTGTGCATGGTGGGTGCATGTTATATGTAATCTAGGGTATGGTCCATGTAATACGTAATGTGTGGGGGTGTGGCAGGGGTGTGGCATGTAGAGGGCAGTCTGTGTAATATGTCTTGTGGGTCTGTATGGAATGTATCTCTGAACCTGGGGGTCTCCTCATTGCTGGGGGAGGAAAAGGGAAGGATGGACCCCAGGGTCTGGGCAGGACCCAGGTACTAGTCATGACCAGTTACCCTACACCAGTTTCTACCCAAGAGAAATAAAGCTCTGTGCATGTGAGAGTGGTTTGGGAGGAAGGGCTCTGCTCCCTGGAGTCTTCACACAGGTCCTGCACATCAGGGGCCCTCCCTCCAGTTCTACTAAAATGGACTGGATCGCGTCTAACAGAAAGCTTGGGGTCCATGGCGTCTCATTTTCTGTGCTCTCATTTACCCCACAGGAAGAAAATGACAGTTCAAAGTCACCTCCATCTTCAAGGTGAGACATAGCAGGCTACAGGTGGTTCATCACCTGAAAAAGCTAGAATTTCCTCTTAACTCCAATGGTTTGGGAGGTAACTCATCGATTTTAATGGGAAGAATGGCATATTTGTTTCTCTTAGCATTATCAACTTTTTTGTTCCTATACTGGGGCTTGAACTCAAGGTCTGGTGGTGTCCTTTGCCTTTTTCATTTAAGGCTGACATTCTACCATTTGAGCCACAACTTGACATCTAGCTTTTTGCTGGCTAATTGGAGATAAGAATCTCTTGGACTTTCCTGCTAGGGCTGGCCTTAAACTTGGATCTTCACATTTCAGCTTCCTGAGTAGCTAGGATTACAGGTGTGAGCCACTGGTGCTCAGCTAACATTAACAGTTATAGCCACTCATGTAGCTTGTTACATACACTACAAGAAGTCGCCCGCTCTGCTTTACAGCTAAGCTAAACACAAATGAGACTTGGGTATTTATTTTCCATGTCTATGTGTGACCAAGATGGAAGTTCTCACCCAAATGTCCTTTTCTGGTCTCTGATGGTGCTTGGTTTAGGACAGGGTCCTGTTGTTTCTTCCAGCTCTGGTTAGGCCCGGCATTCCGTGGCCTTTGGTGCATCACTCCTGTCTGCTGCCATGTTGTCTCTACATCTCTGTGCCCTTCCCAGTCATTGGGTTTAGGGCTTGCCTTAGTTCCACAGCGATTTCATCTTAAGGTCATACCTAACTGACATCATCTGTGTTAGTCAACAAAACAGGTGACTTATGTTTAAACAACGGACTTTTTTAGCTCACAGTGCCAGTTACTATGACACTAGGAGCAGCCATGGCATAAGACCTGGGACAGCCAGAGTGCAAGACAGCTTTCAAGTCTTCTCCCCACCTTGGTGCTGGCAACAGGGACAAGCATGGAGGTCCAGGATTCTGTGCTTTCAGCAGTGACCCAGCAGCGGAATCCAGAGGTGCTGAGGTTGGACTTGGAGTTCCCAGTGAGGACTTTGGATGCCACTGGAAATTCCTGAGCAGAGAAATGATACTAGCAGACTCACATTTGAGGAGGTGATAGTGCCTGGTCAGACGGCCCCTCGGATGTCTGAGGCAGGCACAGATCCACACTCAGGAGGATTGCAGGGTGCAGAGAGAGCACCCACAGGTGTTTGGTCTCAGCTTTCCTCCATATGAATCTCCAGGGCACAGGCCCTCAGCATCAAGACCTCTTAGCCACCACCCTCCTTTTCTTTTTTCAGGTCCTGGGCTTGAACTCAAAGCCAGGGCACTGTCCCTGAGCCTCTCTGTGCTCAAGGTTAGTACTCCACCCCTTGAGCCACAGCGCCACTTCTGGCTTTTTCTGAGTTGTTTATTGGAGATAAGAGTCTCACAGACTTTTCTGTCCAGGCTGGCTTTGAACTGTGATCCTCAGAGCTCAGGTTCCTGAGTCGCTAGGATTACAGGTGTCAGCCACCAGTGCCCAGCTCTCTTATCCCTCTTTTCCTGTTTATCCATCTTCATTCCTGTGTCCTACAAATCAGCTGTTCAACCAATTGTTCCATCCCCCATTCCTGTCTCCTACAAATCAAGTTCAGCCCACTGTGGCCTAGCTCATGTCCCTGCTGAAGCAAGAGACCATCACACTCTCCTCATCATCTTTTCATTGTTCTCCTTGGCATCTCTTCCCAGAAAATACTTGCCACCCACCCTGGTGGTCCCTGTATATCCTGTCACTCCTCCATGATGGTCCCTGTGTATCTTGTCACTTCTCCCTGGTGGTCCCTGTGTATCCTGTCACTTCTCCCTGGTGGTCCCTTGTGTATCCTGTCACTTCTCCGTGATGGTCCCTTGTGTATCTTGTCACTTCTCCCTGGTGGTCCCCTGTGTATCCTGTCACACCTCCATGATGGTCCCTTGTGTATCTTGTCACTTCTCCCTGGTGGTCCCCTGTGTATCCTGTCACTTCTCCCTGGTGGTCCCTTGTATATCCTGTCACTTCTCCGTGATGGTCCCTTGTGTATCTTGTCACTTCTCCCTGGTGGTCCCCTGTGTATCCTGTCACTCCTCCATGATGGTCCCTTGTGTATCTTGTCACTTCTCCCTTGGTGGTCCCCTTTGTACCCTGTCACCCATCCCTTGTGGTCCCCTATATATCCTGTTATCTGGTGGTCCCATATGTACCTTGTCACCCCTCCATGGTGGTCTCTTGTCACCTCTCCCTGGTGGTCCCTTGTGTATCCTGTCACCTCTCCCTGGTGGTCCCTTATGTAACTTGTCACCTCTCCCTGGCAGTCACCTCTGTGTCTGCTCAGCACTAAGCTGACTCCCAGAGATGAGAGTCTGTGAGAAGATGGAACCAACACTGGTGCTGCTTACAGTCTATCCTGCAGCCTTCAACAACCCACTATGGGCTCTATCCAAGCCGATGTTTTCATCTGTCTTTTCAGCCTACCTAATGGACAGAAGAAAAAGAAGTTGCTGCTGACATCTGTATGTTCAGTCCTGTTCCCCAAGGCTGCCATCCATCCAAAGAAGTGCTCTTCACAAGCGGTGAGCTGGGACAGTGGGCCAGAGCCAATGTCAGGGTCAAGGATTCCCAAAGTGAAGGCACCCAGCGGTCAGGACACAGTTTAAAAGACAGTACAGGGTCTGTTTGCATAGGGATGTTCTGTTTAGTGTGTAGTCTGAGTGTGTTTAACGTGGTGTAGTGTGTATCTGTGTGGTATGTTGTGTCTGTGTGATGTGTAATGTGTACGCGCTGTGTAGTGTGCATTGTGTGTGCCTATGTAGTTTCTGTGTGGGGATGTATAATGAGTTGCCTATGTGCCATAACTGATGTGTCTGTGGGTTATATAGTACGTGATGTGCCTATGTATGTGTGGTGTACAGTGTGTATGCTGGTGTGATTCTGCTTATTGTATGAAGTGTTTGGTGTATATGGTGTGTGATGTGTAATATGTGAGTGATGTTTATGTATACTGGGCAGTAGCTGTGGGCAGGATCTGATGTGTGTGTCTGTGTGGTTTGTATCTGTGCATCTTTGTGTGTAACACATAATGTGTGTCATGTGCCTGTGTGGTGTGTGTATGTGTATGTGGTGTAGAGTGAGTCTAGGTAAGTCTATGAGTCTATGTTGTATACCATGTGTCTGTGTTATGTACATTGTAGTGTGTAGTACCTATCTATGTAGTGTAATCTGTTCTGTTATCTGTGTATGTGTATGTGTGGTGTGTAATATATGTGTCTGGATGTAGTGTTTTGTGGGTTGTATGTTTATGTTTGCTTTTATGTGTATGTGGTAGTGTGCATGTACTGTGTGAGGCATGTATGTGTAATGTGCATAGATTTTGAGGTGTATGTGTAGTGTACATGTACTGTGAGAGTTGTGTGTGCAGCGTGAATAGACTCTGAGGTGTGTTTGTAGAGTGCATGTACTGTGAGAGTTGTGTGTGTAGCGTGCATAGATTCTGAGGTGTGTGTGTAGTGTGCATGTACTGTGAGAGTTGTGTGTGTAGCGTGCATAGATTCTGAGGTGTGTGTGTAGTGTGCATGTACTGTGAGAGTTGTGTGTGTAGCGTGCATGTTCTGTGTGAAGCATGTGTGTGGTGTGCATGTTCCGTGTGAGGTGTGTGTCTGTGCTAAGCAGGTTTGAGCTGACATTTCCAAGAGCCACAGGTAACTTAAATTTCTCTGTAGGGGCTGTCATCACCACAGGGTCTCACGGCTTTGGAGGGAGAACTCCCTGAGACTAAAACTGAGGTCTACACCCACCCGCAGTAACTGGAGGCTGGAAGCCCTCCTGGGCTCTTCCCCTGGACATTTGCTGCTGAAACATTTAATGGAAACTACTGTGCTCCAGAGGTAGAACTCAAGACAGCCCTAAAAGTGTTATTGGGTGACCCCAGGGATCCTCACTGTCTGCTGTCTGGGTTCCTGCTGCCATTTCTTCAATGCCTCTTCATCTCTCAGAAGCATCTCAGTTTTCACAAGTCACTCAGCCACCCCAGTCTTAACCTGCTACACCACCTCTTCTGAAGCCTGAAAGCAACAGCTCACATCATCTGGAGCCCCAGCTGAATCCTTATGAGCTCCAGATACCACCAGAAAAGGGCACTGGAGTTCAGTCATTGACACCTCAAAGTAGAAGCACTCCTGAGGACCTTAGTTCCAGATCTACCTAGAAGTCTGCCTGAGGATTGTGGTTCCAGACCCACCTAGAAGTCCACCTGAGCACCGTGGCTCCAGACTCACCCAGAAGTCCACCTGAGGACCATGGCTCTACCCACCTAGAAGTCTACCTGAGAACTGTAGTTCTATTCACCTAGAAGTTCGCCTGAGGACTTGGATTACAGACCCGCCTAGAAGTCCACCTGAGGACTGTGGTTCCACCCACCTAGAAGTCCACCTGAGCACCATGGCTCCAGACTCACCTAGAAGTTCACCTGAGGACTTTGATTACAGACCCGCCTAGAAGTCCACCTGAGGACTGTGGTTCTAGACCCACCCAGAAGTTCATTTGAGAACTGTGGCTTTAGACCTACAAGGAAGTCCACTCCCTCAGAGAAGAGATCTTGGCATAGGTTGGCTTGGCCCCAGAGCCAGCCCACCATGCATGGTGTGCACATAACTACAAACTGCTTAGCACAAGGATGCTTCTGTGGGTTTTCTTGAGGTCATGGTGAAGGATTCCATAATCGTGAGGAAGAGAAGGGTTCAAGGTTGAGCAATGCATCTTGCTAACCCTGAGCACTACCTGCAGAGAAGGCAGGGGAAGGGACTCCCTGTCTACAGAGGTCCTGGCTCCCTCCCTGGACATCTGACTCAGCTCTTGATGAATCAGCCATGGCCCTAGCCAGGGCTGGGCTGCTAAATGTGGCAGCTCTTTGTTCAAGTGAAAGAGGCCATCCATCCTGTCCCCAACAGGATTTAACCTGTTTCTCACATGGCCTCCACATGCCTCAGTGCAATGTGACGGTCACAATCATCAGAGAAGATGAACCTGTCCCAATTAGTTCACCTTGGAACCATTCTGGCTGTGCCTGGAATATGAGTTCATCACTGAAGACACAACGATGAAGGCTGATCCACTCACAGTGAGCTAGAATCTGGCTCACCTGCTACCATTGGGCACACCCAATGTGAGGACCCCATACCCTCCATGAACAGAGCTACAACCAGAACCAGCTCCTAGGATACCCACACTGCACTGTGCCCTGGGCACGGGTCTAACTGTGCAGACTCAGCAATGGTAAGTCCTCACCCTGAGGGCCCTGCTTCTGCAGTCCACAGACGGCTTCTTCAGAGGCACTTCCAGATGACTGTGGGAGAACATAACAAAGGACAGACAAATGTGTGAAGCTGATCATGGCCCACCTAGTTGGAAACATGCATCCAGGTGGCAGGCCCAGGCCCTGTGTGGCATGACTTGAGGCAGACATAGGCTGGAGCGTGAAGGAGCCGTGCAGGGCCTCGTGTTAGCTGGTTTGTATGCAGGTCTGGCCTTGTGGCTGCCAGTCTGCCCTGTACTTGTCCTTCATTGTCACGTTTATTTTGGTAAATTTATCTGAGACATGGTTATTAATTTCCATTTTGGCGATTATAGTTATATAATGAGACTTGCCTTACTTGGCTAGTGTAAATAGATTTAAGACTCCACGACCTCATTTGACCTCACCTTTTCTTTTGGATTCAAAAACATGAATACCAAACATGGACAGAACATCTAAATCCAAGCATAGTAATATAATGGAATAGAGGCTCTTAAACCTTTCTATTCTGAATTAGGTGTCCTTACAGGAAGAGGTGTCTTCATGGGAGGTGGTATCCTCACAGGAGGAGGTGTCCCATGGGAGGAGGTGTCCACACAGGAGGAGGTGTCCACACGGGAGGAGGTGTCCACACGGGAGGAGGTGTCCACACGGGAGGAGGTGTCCCTACAGGAGGAGGTGTTCACAAGGGAGGAGGTGTCCACACGGGAGGAAGTGTCCCTACAGGAGGAGGTGTCCACACGGGAGGAGGTGTCCACACGAGAGGAGGTGTCCCTACAGGAGGAGGTGTCCACAAGGGAGGAGGTGTCCACACGGGAGGAGGTGTCCCTACAGGAGGAGGTGTCCACACGGGAGGAGGTGTCCACACGGGAGGAGGTGTCCCTACAGGAGGAGGTGTCCACAAGGGAGGAAGTGTCCTTACCGAAGGAGGTATCCACATGGGAGGAGGTGTCCACACGGGAGGAGGTGTCCCTACAGGAGGAGGTGTCCACACGGGAGGAGGTGTCCCTACAGGAGGAGGTGTACACACGGGAGGAGGTGTCCCTACAGAAGGAGGTGTCCCTACAGGAGGAGGTGTCCCTACCGGAGGAGGTGTCCACACGGGAGGAGGTGTCCACACGGGAGGAGGTGTCCCTACAGGAGGAGGTGTCCACACGGGAGGAGGTGTCCACACGGGAGGAGGTGTCCCTACCGGAGGAGGTGTCCCTACCGGAGGAGGTGTCCACACGGGAGGAGGTGTCCACACGGGAGGAGGTGTCCCTACAGGAGGAGGTGTCCACAAGGGAGGAAGTGTCCCTACCGAAGGAGGTGTCCACATGGGAGGAGGTGTCCCTACCGGAGGAGGTGTCCACAAGGGAGGAGGTGTCCACACGGGAGGAAGTGTCCCTACCGGAGGAGGTGTCCACACGGGAGGAGGTGTCCCTACCGGAGGAGGTGTCCCAGGGGAGGCGGTGTCCCCGTGGGAGGCGGTGTCCGCACGGGAGGCAGTGTCCGCACCGGGAAAGCCAGCAGGGCGGTCCGGATCCTGTGCGGAGGCACCGAGTCCTCCCCGGGGCTCCGCCTGCCCAGTCAGGACCCGTGCTCCCCACCGCTGTCTCCTCGCCTGGGCGCTCCCCAGCTGGACCGACGGACGCCAGGGCCTGAGCGTCAGGTGCGTCCCTCTAGTCGCTCCCCAACCTCCGCCCGTTCCCACGCCTGAGGACGGCCGTGCCCGGCGCTCGGCGCCCGGCGGCGCCCCACGGCTGGCGGGCCACCAGTGGCCTTGTAAGGCAGCGCAGGCTGCGAACCTCCGCGCCCCGGCTCCGGGCGGGCGGGGCCGCGAGGCGCACGGGGGCGGGGCGGGGGGCGGGAGGGGCGGGGAAGGTCAGGGCGGGGCTCCGGAAGGTCAGGGCGGGGGATTGGATGGGCTTGGGAGGGAGGCGGGGCTTGGGCAGCTCAGAAGCGGAGGGATGGGGCGGGGCTTGGCCGAGTCAGGGGCGGGGCTTCGACAGCTGGGGCGGGAGCCTGGGCGGGCCCGGGGCGGGGCCAGCGCAGACAGCTCGGCGCGGGCGCGCGGCCGAATTGCGGACGCGCGGGGGTGAACGCAGCTCTGAGGTAAGGCGGCGCTGGGCGCTGGGCGCTGTCCGCGGTCCGGGCGCGGGGCTGGGACGCGGGGCTCTGGGCCCCGCGTGCGCGGCGTCCACCTGCGCCTCGCGGGGGCAGACCGGTCCGCCCCGCCGCAGCGCCCAGGCCCTACGGGGGCGACCCCGGGTCTGCTGCGCCCCGAGCCCGGGGCGGGCCTGTCTCCGCGTCTCCGCTGCGTGCGGGGCCCGCGGAACCCGCGGCCTGGCCCCTCCGCGTCAGCGCCGGAGCGCGCCGCGCGCCGGGCCTCCAGGCCGCCCCGGCGGGGGTCGCCCGGGCGGGGTCCGGAGGCGATGGCGCGAGCCGGGTGTGATTTGGAGCCCGGTCCTGTCGCGCGGAGCGGGCGGCCGAAGCTGCCCTCCCGCCGGGCGCGGCGCGGGGCCGGCGACCCCGCGCAGCAGGTGACCGCGTCCGGCTCCCCACAGCCGGTCCGGGGCCCGGCCCTCCGCACCTGCGAGTGGGCCCGTCACCCGCCGCGACGGCGCGGCTCCGCCCCGACCCCTGGGGTCTCGCCATCCCTGGGTTCTGCCCCGCCCCTGGGGTCTCGCCATCCGCCATCCCGGGATCTGCCCCACGCCTGGGTCTCCCCATCCCTGGGTTCTGCCCCGCCACTGGGGTCTCGCCATCCCTGGGTTCTGCCCCGCCCCTGGGGTCTCCCCATCCCGGGATCTGCCCCACGCCTGGGTCTCCCCATCCCTGGGTTCTGCCTCACCCCTCGGGGCTCCCCATCCCTCGGTTCTGCCCCGCCCCTGGGGTCTCCCCATCCCTGGGTTCTGCCTCACCCCCAGGTCTCCCTATCCGGAGGTCCGCCCCACCCCTGGGGTCCGCCCGCCTTTGGAGGAGGACCCAGCTGGCGTCCTGTGGTTTCGGTTATGTAAATGAGTCCTTGAAGGCAGGGAGGGAAGCGCGTCCCCGCCTTTGTGGCCGGCTGTGGTAGGGATAGGGCTCCTGTCTACCGGGGACCTGGCGGCCCTCTGCCTGGGCCGGGGGCATTCCCCGGTGCCGGCGAACTCACGGGCCACCCCTCCTCCTGCTTTTGGACGCCCTGTGCCCTAGGCTTCGCGGCCACCGCGGGTCGTGAGGGGCCAGCACTGGGGGAGCCAGAATGTGTGTGTGAGCCCTATCCTGGGGCGAGGTGAGGGAGACCGAGGCCAGGAAGGTGGTGGAGGGAATGCCTTGCCGGCCATCTGTTTTCTTCCTGGGCCTTGTATGGTCACGTCTCTCCCAATCCTTTGATACCACAGGTAACCGTTCTTTACTTGTTATTTGAGATGAGAAATATTCATTGTGGAAAATGTGTAAAGTATAAAAATTACATTTACGAAAACTAAAAGCACCATCGCCTCTGGAGACCAGAGGTTGGAGAAAATCTCTGAGGGCTGTACAGCCCTACTAGACAGCTGCCCACTCCCAGCAGACGCTGAGAATTAGAAGCTTCCTTGCCAGAGGCAGCCAGCCTTCAGGCAGCCTATTTATAGTGCCCATGCCTGGTGCTGAGGCAGAGCACGGAGGAGGGTGTGATTCTGCACCTCCCTCCCTCCTGTACCTGGCAGGGTTCTGCCCAGCCAGGCTTCCTCAGCCGGCAAGGCTGAAGGAAGACTTCAGGCAGGAGTGCTGAGAGGGGAAGGCAGGACCTACCCACCACAGCAAGCATGGCTGCCAGCTCCCCCACCAATGTCCCCTGGGGAGGCTGCTTCCTCCTTGGATGTGGAGCAGCCAGTGTTCCCACCTCTACACCCCTCACTAGGGCATCCCCACCAGGCACATGGAAGCCCTTGGCTAAGCACACCCTTCACACAGCACCTCTCACCCCAACACCCAACACATGCCATTCCATGCCCATAATACCCTCCACACAGGCCACCCACGCCCCAGGCACTCCTTCCCCCACCCATGATTTCCTCACCCATGACCCAGGAGATCTCTTACCCATAACAATCCCCAACCAACAACATCTCTTACCAGAGGTTACACACTACCCAGGACGTTCCCTACCCAGGAACCCTCACTATAGCATGCATCTTGCACCTAGGATGACCTCAACCCAGAACACACTCCATCCAGGACATCCCCCTCCCAGGACATCCCCCTCCCAGGACACCCCCAACCAGGACACCCCCCCTCCCAGGGAATCCTTCACCCAGGACATCCCCTCCCAGGACGACATCCTCCCAGGACATCCCCCTCCCAGGACATCCCCCTCCCAGGACATCCCCCTCCCAGGACATCCCCCTCCCAGGGAATCCTTCACCCAGGGAATCTTCCACCCAGGACATCCCCCTCCCAGGACATCCCCCTCCCAGGACATCCCCTTCCCAGGGAATCCTTCACCCAGGGAATCTTCCACCCAGGACATCCCCCTCCCAGGACATCCCCCTCCCAGGACATCCCCCTCCCAGGGAATCCTTCACCCAGGGAATCTTCCACCCAGGACATCCCCCTCCCAGGACATCCCCTTCCCAGGACATCCCCCTCCCAGGACATCCCCTTCCCAGGGAATCCTTACCCAGGACATCTCCCTCCCAGGACATCCCCCTCCCAGGACATCCCCCAACCAGGACACCCCCCTCCCAGGACATCCCCTCCCAGGACATCCCCCTCCCAGGACATCCCCTCCCAGGACATCCCCCTCCCAGGACATCCCCTCCCAGGACATCCCCCTCCCAGGGAATCCTTCACCCAGGACATCCCCCTCCCAGGGAATCCTTTACCCAGGACATCTCCCTCCCAGGACATCCCCCAACCAGGACATCCCCCAACCAGGACACCCCCCTCCCAGGACATCCCCTCCCAGGACATCCCCCACCCAGGACACCCCCTCCCAGGACATCCCCTCCCAGGACAACCCCTCCCAGGACATCTCCCTCCCAGGACATCCCCCTCCCAGGACATCCCCCAACCAGGACACCCCCCTCCCAGGACATCCCCTCCCAGGACATCCCCCTCCCAGGACATCCCCTCCCAGGACATCCCCTCCCAGGACATCCCCTCCCAGGACATCCCCTCCCAGGACATCCCCTCCCAGGACATCCCCCTCCCAGGACATCCCCCTCCCAGGGAATCCTTTACCCAGGACATCTCCCTCCCAGGACATCCCCCAACCAGGACATCCCCCACCCAGGACACCCCCCTCCCAGGACATCCCCTCCCAGGACATCCCCTCCCAGGACATCCCCCTCCCAGGGAATCCTTCACCCAGGACATCCCCCTCCCAGGACATCCCCCAACCAGGACATCCCCCTCCCAGGGAATCCTCCACCCAGGGCATCCCCCTCCCAGGACATCCCCCACCCAGGACATCCCCCACCCAAGACAGTGCTGCCTTGGACCTTCCTGTGTGCTCTTAGGTCTCAGGCAGGCAGTACCAGCCCCCAGATTCTGTGTATCCCCAGCTCTAGTACATTGGGTCTGTTGGTCAATGATGCCTTCTCTGCAGGAAGCCCTGTACGCCACAGGTTGCCAGCACTTGCTGTTTTCGCCCTCCACACTGCTGGCTGTGTGGTCCTGTGTGATTGGGGCCTTTGTCTGCATGCTCCCAATTTTACCAATAAACAGAGCATTCATGCTTGCTGGCCCTGTCGGGCCCCATTGACACGAGTCTTGCCTGTTGAACTCTCTCTCTCTTATTGACTACAGAGGCTCTCTGCAAGCCGGAATTTGTTATATATCCCTGTCTTGAGGTTTTGCCTTGTTAGGCTCTTAGTGTTGATTTTGGTTCTAGTTTTCTAGGACAGGATTCAGCCCAGCCAGGCTTTCTCAGGCGGCAAGGCGGAGCCCACCAGGCTTCAGACAGGAGAATGGTGTGGTAACAGGAGAAGGCTGGACCTACCCAGCCACCGCAGCCATGGCCTGTCCTCATGGACCTGCCCACTGCTCACCCCCTCTGGGGAGGCTGCTCTCCTGTGGGGCTCAGGATCCTCCTGTGTTAGCGCCCCAAGTGCGGGGATCAGGCATGGCTGCCACACTGCTACTGCTAATTTTTGATGATTAGAAGTTACTGATTTCACTGTGATGTCATTTAAGCTTCTTTCTATGAGGTGGCACACCCCTATAATCTCAGTTATTCAGGTTGTGAAGATCTAGAGGATCACAGATTGAGCCCAACCCCAGGCAAAAAGTTACTGAGACCCCTTCCCCCCATCTCAACCAATAAGCTTGGAAGTGGTAAAACTCTCCTATTTCCCAGGGAGCAGGAGGCGTGGGGGTCTAAGACTAGCCTTTACAAAAAATTAGTTACCCAGACCCTATCTTAGTAAACAAGCTGAGAGTAGTGGTGTGTGCCTGTGGTGCCGGTTAAATAGGAGGCACAGGTAAGAAGAGGCTAGATAGGAGACCCAGTCTGAAAATGCCTAAAGAGAAAAGGTCTAGGGATGCAGCTCAAGTGGCAGTGTCCAAGCCAGAGCCTTTGAGTTCAAAGCCCAGCATCGTTAAAAAATTAATAAAAACAATCTTGGTGTCTTGTAACACACCTTCCCCATTCCAAGGTCCTCAGCTGGTTTCACCTAAGGCTTCCGGATCTGCACATGATGCAGTTTAACTCTTTCCTAAATTCCCTAACAAACTTCCTGTCAAGGAGTTCTTTCTCAGGCTCCATGCCTGCTTTGTTCCTCTGACTGGGTGCCTTCTTCTGTGCCCCAATACACTCCAGCTGGAGGGGAGGGAAGTCACAGGAGGCCGGTGTCATTTATCAGTCCCTTATCAGAAACCCTGTCTATTGGGCTGGCCTCCAGCTCCTACAGTCCAGCTCCTGACTGTCCACCTTGTCTGTCTTCTGGGCTGTTTGTGCCCCCACGCTTACGACTTTGCCTCTTCAGGCTTTTGCCTGTGCTGCCATGCTGGGGTGGCGCGCTCTGTTCTCATGGCAGAGCCCACAGGCTGTGTGGCAATTGGCACACATAGGCAGCTTAACCACAGGACTCCATTCTCCTGAAGTCCTAGGCCACCAGCCCAGCCTCTCAGATGACAAGGCCCAGAGGCTCCAGGGAGGGGCTTTCTGTGTCTCGGGCCTCCAGTGGCTCTAGTGTCCCCAGTGCCTCATGTCCTCAGTGCCTCATTCCAGCTTCTTCCTCCTTCTTCCTGCACAGCCCTCTCACTCCATCTGTCTGTGCTGCTGTAATAAAATATATACGGCAGGGTCATTTACAAAGAACAGAAATATACGCCTCACAGTTCCAGGGATAGACATCCAGGATGGAGGTGCTGGAAGCTCATTGCCTGAGAATGGCTGCACTCGGGACAAATGGATCCTGTGGCCTAGGATGACAAAAGAAGGGGCCAGAGGCCTCAGCTGGCTCCCCCGGCCCCCCTAGGAGATGCTGATCCATTCACAAGGGTTCCTTTCCAGAGGCCCCCCTCATGGCCCCAGATGGCCTGGTCACCGGAGGGATGCCTCTTCCTCGTCTCTGTCTCACAAAGGCACTACTATAGGGTTCAACACCCAACTGTAGACAATTCTTCCAAACAAGGTCCTATTCACAGCTTCCAGGATTAGAATGGGAATTTCTTTACCAGAGCTGGTATTCATCCATTACCATGTCCCTGCTGGGAGCCACCTGGCTTCAGGTGCTGGCCAAGGAGTGAGCATGGACTGTATGCAAGGTGGTAAGGTCTACGGTGCTGGTGCTCTGTGAAGCTGCACTGATGCTGAGAGGAGTCAGCCAGTAGGAGGTTCTTGTCCTCTGGGAGGCTGACACATGAAGCTTCCCAATGGAGTATGGCCCTAGACCCTGCACCATCCCCAAGGGAGCTGTCCCTGAGGGAGCGTGGTCCCAGACCCTGGCCTGCCCCCCAGGGAGCATGGCCCCAGACTCCGGCCCTCCCCTGAGGGAGGCCTGGGTGGGACAGCCTCACCACACTTTGCTGTGACCAGATCTTAGACAGAGGATACACACAGGCATGTTCCTGGCAGACTGTGCAGGGGAAATTTTAGAGAAACGGTATGTGATTGTACAACGAGCTACAGAATTTGATTTCAGCTCTCCCTGTGACCCTGGGCAGTTGTCTGGAGGCCAAGTGTCTGTGCTGAGTGTGGGGGACATAGGGATATGGTCCTCAGGCCCTGCACTCTCGTCTTTGCCTCCGTCAGACTTCTGGGGAGCCCAGGTATCTCTGGTTTGGGTAAGCACACACAGAGTGTTCTGGAATGACCCTCACTCATCCCCATTCTTATTCTGAGGCTGCCACTTGGGAGGGGGTGCTGCATTGCTCTTGCCAAGTTCCTTCTCTGTCCCTCCAGTTGGTCCAGTAGCTGTCCTCAGACTTATTCTTAGGACTCTGACCACAGAGCTCCAGTGGTCCCCTGTTGTAGCTGCAGTCTTGCATCTCCTGCTGAGGGGTGGCGACAGCAGTGCTTTGCAGCTCCGGGGATGTGGCCTGAGACATGGGCTTTCTGTGGATCCCAGGGAGGAGGAAAATGCCCATGCCTACCGACCTGCTGCCTTCCCTTGTTCTCCTGACAAGAAGGCTAGTTGCCCAAGATGCTGTCCCTGTCCTAGAGGGACTTTTGGACAAGTGAGGTCCAGCCCAGGTCAGGGCTTAGGGTGGACATGGTTGTGGATCTGCTAGTTCACCCTTGACCCCTCCCCTGCGCCCCAGGGGATTAAGAGCAACAGCATGGTGTGGGGGAATCTTGGACCATTCTGAGGGGCAGCAGCCTGGCCTTGGGCCCTGACCTGTAGCCTGTCTGGAGAGAGGCCCAGGCAGCACTTGAACTGGGTGGCCCTGGTCACATGTGTGGCTGTGGGGCCTCTGGTGCAGCGCAAGGCACAGGTGCCAAGGGGCCAGCACTATGACTTGTGGTGAGTTTGGCCTTCTGGTACCGGGCTCTGTGTGTCCGATGCCCACACTCAGAAAATGCCTGCTTTGTGCTGGCCCAGGGAGCTCTCTCTGCCTGGGACGAGTGGCCATTCACATCGAGTGTCCTGAGGAGAAGTGGGGCGGAAGAGTGTGTCATTGCCAAAGGGCATGTTGTGAGCAAGTGGCTGGGAGGTAAGGAGTGGGTGGGGCGGAGCTGAGCCGCCCTGGTGCTGGTGGGCTGTCCTGGGCTAGGCCTCTGCAGGCCTTGTCATGCAGCCAGACCTGCCCACACCCCACTCCAATGTGTGGGCCCCCCCACAATTCCTGGGGTCTCCAAACCTTGGTGGGGTAGAAGCAAAGCAGGGAGACAAGCTCTGAGTCCTGTTGTAGTTCACACTTGAGGGCTTAGGGCTGTGGTCTTGTGACCTCACCTCATCCTGGGCCGCCTTTGGAAGGAGCAGCAGTCTGGCTGGTGGGAATGTGTGCTCTGGCCTCCCACGGGGTCTGTGGTCTGTGACATTGTTGTTGTTTTTAATCGGCAAGGGGGCATTATTTCCATCCTGTCCATGTCTTCTCTCTGTCCTCATCAGCCTCCAGGGATCAGGCTGAAACACCCTATGGAACATTCTGGAGCCATCTGTGGCCTGTAGTGCTTCTTTCAGGACACACGTGAAGAGCACAGGCTCTCCTCTTTCTTACTGTGTGCCGCTTGCAAGCACAGCTACCTGTCAGAGCCAGCAGAGCCCTGTGAGGGCTCTGGCCAGGGCGTTCGTGTGTCTTGTCAGGAGCTGGGCCTATGATGGTCTCTGCCCAGAGGTGGCCACGGTGTTGTCTACGATAGAATGTCCCCAGATCCAGTGGGCCCACTGAGGGGCTGGAGACCCCTCTACTATTCTCCGGGCAGAAAGCTCTATCCCTAGACAAGGCTGTAGTGTAAAGACCTGGGTGGTCCCAGCCACTTAGCACCTGCTCAGCAAGTCCTGCCGAGGCAGGCATGCCCATACTGCGCGTGGGCCAGGGACCTGGGGAGAGATACACCACACAGCCAGCTGTATGTCCTAGTAGCCTTTCTCTGCCTACCCACCTCAAAGCTCCTCCCGCCTTGAGCCTGTGGAGACAGCTGTTCTATCTGAGAGCCACCCTGAGAACAGTCCCTCAGCTAGGCTCCAGCTCCCTGCCCAGGCCAATGAGGGCCGGGTCCACTCCTAGAATTCGGAAGAGGCCCATGCAAGATTGAGCCACAGCACAGCTGGCCACAGCCTGATCGCCAGAGTTCAGAGGACAGGGGAGCCTCCCAGACCCCCACATCACTGCCCTCCCTTTGTCTTCAAATCGGCACCTGTACCTGAGCAGTTAGGACTCTGCCTTCCTGATCCCCTAAGGCTGATTTTATTTCTCAAGGAATGCATTGCCTGTTTAGTTGGTAGTAGGGCCAGTTGGTGAGGTCTGTAATTCCACCTCCCAGGTGGCCTCCCCTGCCCTCCCTAGGCCCTGTAGGGAGATGCAGATCTGGTAACACAGTCTCCCCCCAGCCCCGTGCCAGGTGGATAAGTTACCAGTTCCTGTCTCCTGGGGAGGCCCGGTGGGAAGGTGGATGTGCCCAGCCTCTAGGAAGCCCTGGTGGGATCAGAGCTGGCCCTGCCCCCTCCCTCACCTCACCCATGCGCCTCTGTTCCCCAGGGTGAGGGTACTGCTCGCAAGGGCAAGGGCGCTGATGTGGGAAGGGTCATCTGCCACCAACCAGGCTTTCTCAGAGCAGAACAGAGAACTCATGCCAGAGAAGGTTGAGGCCTTCTGCCTCTGGAGTCACAGGCCAGTGGGAGAGGGGCGAAGGGCATGTTGCTGGAGAGTCCAGGATACACCTGGGATGGGGTGGGACATACCTCTGGGAGGGGCAGGATGCACTTCTGAGGAAGCAGGGCGCATGTCTGAGGGGGCCAGGACACACTTGGGGGACAGGATGCATGTCTGATGGAGCAGGACACATGTGGGGGACTTCCATCACCGTACTTTGGTGGCTTAGTCCTGTCTCTTCAAAACTCCTTCTAAATGACGCTGCTTTTCTGGAGGAGGAACCTGCCCCATCCCTCTTGAGGGACATGAAGGTTACTTTAGAGCTCAGATCAGCCTGAGACTGTGTGGCAGTGAAGTATAAAGGCAGGAGATGCTGCCGCCACCTTGGGGGAGAAAGGGAGGGATGTCATGGGGACCGCAGTAGATGCTCTGGGCACCCCACATTCCAGGGCACACCTGCTTCAGCCTCAGCTTTTCAGATTGAAGTTGTTTTTGCCGCCATCATGGATCACTGGAACAGTGTGAAGGGAACCAAGTCTTGTGTCCCTCTTGAGGCCTGCTCTGTGGACCCCAGCCCTTCATTCTCCCACTGAGAGCCCACCACCCCCACCTTGTGTTTTCCCAAGGCCATGCAGCATGCCTTCCACAGGACTGGTGGCCTGGGGGTCTGCCTGGGGCCACCTTACGGCCTCTCATTTTGATACCTTGTGATTAGGACTTCTATTTATTTTTTATTGTTATTTTAAAAGTGATGTACAGAACAGTTACAATTACACAAGTCAGGTAATAAGTACATTTCTTTTGGGACCATGCCACTCCTCCCCTCTCATTTAAAAGACTCTCAAAGATATTTTATTAAGGTGATACATGTTGGGAATATCAGGCAGTGTCCAGGTAGGTTGGCCCACCTCCTACCCCAGCCTGTTGGCTCCACATACTGCTGGCCTCCTGCCGTGTGCTGAGGTCCAGGTGGGCTGGTGATTCCGTGACCCTGGGCACTGGGTCCTGAGGACAGCACCAGGCAGTGGAGAAAGTTCTAGACCGACTGACTTGTCCAGAGTAGGGTTCTTCTTTCCATACGTAGCAGCCTTTGCTGCTCGGCCATCTGCCCACTCTCTTTCCTCAGGCCCCCTTCAGCGTGATCTGCCTTCCGTGCACTGAGTTCAAACTTCAGTACTAAAGTCTCCCCTCAAGGTGGCCAGGCCTTCCTTTTGTTTTTGTTCATACTGGGTTTTGAACCCGGGACCTTGTGCTTGATAGGTGAATAATTTACTTCTTGAGCTATACTTTTTGGTGTTTAATTTTTAGACAAAGTCTCAAGTTTTTGCCCAGTCTCAAACCATGATCTTCTTTTTGTATCTTACTATCCTCCTGAATAGCTGGGATGGGAGGCTTGTACCACCATGTCCATTTTATTGGTTGAAATGAGGCCTTACTAACTTGACTCCCAGGATAGGCCAGACCCACAGTCTTACTGATCTCTGCTTTTTTTTTTTTTTTTTTTTTTTTTTTTGCTAGTCCTGGGGCTTGAACTCAGGGCCTGAGCACAGTCCTTGGCTTCCTTTTGCTCAAGGCTAGCACTCTACCTCTTGAGCCCCAACACCACTTCTGGCTTTTTCTGTGTATGTGGTGCTGAGGAATCAAACCCAGGGCTTCATGAATGCTAGGCAAGCACTCTACCTCTAGGCCACATACATTCCCAGCCCCTGATCTCTGCTTTTGAGTAGCTGAAATTATAGGCATGTGCCATGCACCCAGTCATGGCCGTTTCTTCCTGAATTGTGCTTTGTATAAGGCTCTAAACAAGTTACCAGATAAGTGGGGGACATGGCCTTGAGCCCCCATCCCAGTGCTGTCTTCTGCATGGTTCTCATGTTGGATGATTGGAGCCTTCTAGAGTCTGGCAGGCACCACAGTCCACACTCTGGGTGATGAAGACTCTACCTTGGCCACACTGGCCTTGGGATTTACCCAAGAAAGGGACATGTGTTTTAGAGTTGTGGAGCAAGCTTGCACAGCCTTCCCATCTGCTATGAACCATAATTTCCTGCTGTATCTGCTAGGAACTCATACTTGAGAAGGAGATGATTGGCCCATTGCTGTGGCTTCAGGGGAAAAGAAGTGACCCTAGCCTGTCCCAAACAGGTTGATATAAACCACAGTTGCTACCCTTGGATGGTAGAGGTGACTGTGTTTCCCCTTGGATGGTGGTGTCTATGTTTCCCCTTGGACTGGTTGTTGTGACTATACTCTTTGGGCTCAGAACAGCAATTTCTCAGATGTCTCCAAGGGCTTCTCCAGGTACCTCTGGACATGGTTCTGCCCCCTGGGCACCATAGTGTTTCTGCCTAATGGCATCGGGTCAGATTTTGGCTGTCCCCCAGAGCTGTGGGGCAGGCCAGGGGACTGTGACTGGAGGGTGCCTATAGTCAGGGCAAGGCCTGCTATGAGGGAACCAAACTTTAAATTTCCTAAACTGGAGGCTGCAGGTCACAGGCCACCAGGTACCAGATCTAGCAACTAGAGTGACACTGCCCTACTGGACAGTTGGCCCCTAGCACATCCTAGATCCTAGTAAGGCTGCTCATCTCTGCTCTTGCCACACCTGTCAAGTGCCGACACATGTGCAGTGAGCCACCACATGTGCAGTGACCTGCTGTCCGGGGACACAGCCTGGGTCCCTAAGCTGAGTGACTTCTGTCTTCTCTCTCCTTCCTAGCAACATGGCTGAATGCAAGCCCAAGCCTGCCAAATCTGCAAACAGGACACCCCCCAAGTCCCCTGGAGACCCTGCCAGAGAGAAGGCAGCAAAGAGGCTGTCCCTGGAGTCTGAGGGTGGTAACGAGGGGGCTGCGGCAGCCCCCTCTGAGCTCAGCGCCCTGGAGGAAGCCTTCCGGCGGTTTGCTGTACATGGAGACACCCGAGCGAGCGGCAGAGAGATGCATGGGAAGAACTGGTCAAAACTGTGCAAGGACTGCCACGTGATTGATGGGAAGAATGTGACGGTCACCGATGTGGACATCGTCTTCAGCAAGATCAAGTAAGTGCTGTCAGGCTCTGCAGTCAGGTGCTTATTTAAGAGGTGCTGGGGTGGGACATTTGCTGCTTGCGAGGCAGAAGCTATGCTAGACCCAGAGCCCTTCACTCAGTCTGGGGCAGGCGTAGGGTGTGTGTGCAGAGCTTCATGCCATCTCTCCGCTCCTGGATTATATTCTGAGCCTGTGAAAGCTGCCTCACAAGAGGCCTGAATCCTGACCCTCTGGCAAAATGATGGTCTCTGCTCCCCTGTCTCCAAGGGCTATGTGGTGAGTCTAGACTCTCTCTGTTCTGTCACCTTGGGGCTCCCAGTCCCTCTGAGGAGCCAGAGAGACTCCCCAGGCCCCCCCCCCGCCCCCGCCTCTGTGACCAGACTGGACTAGCCATCCTTGATTCTGGGGTGGGCAAGGCCCCTGGTTTGCATCTCTGCACCTGCCTCCTTGTTAATGGCTTCTCAGAGCATTGCATGGGGGTTCCGTCCTCCAGGGCTGGGATGTAAGAAGAGAGTGTGGCTGGTGGCTTCAGTGAAGGGAGGTGGCCCTTTGGCCCTGCTGTCCACCACAGAAACCTCTGAGATGAGCACTGCCTTCCACTCTAGCCAGGTCCCATGGACTGTTTCAATTACATGGAGGAAAAGGGACAGAAGAAAGGGAGACAGCTGGTCCTTCAGGACTAGGGAGCCAGAGGCATGGGCAGATCAAGAGAACCCTTGCAAGCACTCTGGCTCTGGACAGTCAGCTATCTCTCCATTGGCCTGCAGGGTCCGTCCCCACACTGCTGCCACCGCAGCCTCTGCTTGGAAGGAAGCTAGGCTTACCCCACATGCAGAGAGCAGGGTCTGGCCCCTAGCCTCTGGAGCTCACCAACATGACTGGACCCTGACTTTGAGGGAGGCTCACCATGAGCCTCAACTGGAAGAGTGACCTCCCAGGCTTTCTGGGGCCCACTGTGCTGTTACTGGGGCTTGTCATGGGTAAGACCTGGGGATAGACTATCTCTGAAATTTCCTGCTGGGAAATTCAGACTTCCACTTGCACCTGGCCTTGTGGTCAGTCTCAGGGAGGGACGGGCAGGTCCTGGTAAGCACAGCTATGTTGGTAGGGTTGTGCCTTGAGGGATGCTGACCGGGGGCTGGGGGCTCTGGTACATGCATGGTCTGCATCTTGGAGTCCAGACTGTGTCTGGACCAGTGGATGTGGTCCCTGCCCCCAGTGCAGAGGGAAATTAGGTCAGCTATATTTACACGTGTGTTCGCCGAGCCTGCTGCTGCTGTGTCTGAGCCAAGGGGTGGGCAGAGCCTGGGCAGCTGTACCTGGACTGTGAGGCTCCTTGCCTACCCTGGCCTTCCTTCTCTCTGAGACCTTAGGCCCTGGTGATGCTTCTGTGTTGTGGGGGTGGGGGTGGGGGACATCTGTGTGGTCAGTGAGGCCACCCTGCTCTACGCCCTAGCCATATATCACCTGCTGTCATGTGAGCCCAGTGTGGCTAGCCTGATTAGGAGCAGAGGCCCAGAGCATAATGCCCATGTGGAAGTATCTAGAAGGGCTAGTAGGAGGTGGGAAAAAGAGGCCTGTCTAGGGCTGGCAGATCCCAGGTGACTGCCTAGCTGCTGCACACACTTGGACGTACGTGCACGTCTCATACGTGCATGCGCACACAGAACTGGTATTCTTGCACTCTCTCGGGAGGCCTCTGAGGCCCAAGCACTGCAGCCCCATGTGGAGGGAGCCCCTGATCCTGACCCTGTTCTGTGAAGGTAAGACCTTAGACCAAAAGGTACTTAGTGGCTTAGACCTGGTCCTCGGCTCCAGGGCAAAGCCCAGTCCACTGCAGACTCCCCTGCCTTGAGGGTCAGGGCCTGGGAGCATGAGCAAATGAAGCCACACTCAGAGAAAGGCCGCCAGTGGTGTCACTGCTAGGCCCCGGAGCCCGGCAGGCTGGCTGGCACCCTGGGGAGTGCCCAGCTTTCCTGCTGCTGGTTTGGCACAGATAGGCCAGCCAGAATGAGGAGCCTGGCCCACGGGGAGGCCCGGGTCCCCTGACCCTTCTGTCTGCAGATATTGACCCATCTTCAGTCACCCTTGGACTTCCTTCTTAGAGCCTGGACTCCACTGGGGTCTCAAGACCTGGGCCTATTAGAGGTGGCCCTGGAGGGGTGGCCCTGTTCTGGAGAGAGTGCTGCTGTCCCGGCCCCAGATGTGTTCCCTCATCTGAGGGGAGGCGGGCGGTCACACCATGAGGCTTACAGGCGGTGGTCCTCCTGGAGAAGGGCTTGGCTTTCCTGTGGAGAGCCGGAGCAGCCCGGGTTGGGAGGACGACCAGAGATCTCTTTCTCATTTTCAGGGGAACTGGTTGTGACAGGACTGTTTGGGCGTTCAAACCTCAAGTCACAGTTACAGAGAGGCCTCCCCTGCTTGGGAGCTCAGGACCTGAGAAAGCTGCCTAGGTACTGTCAGGAAGTCACTGACTCTGACAGGACTGGGGAGAAAAAGTCCAACTATTTCTGTTTTGGGGCAGGTTGCCATGACGCCACGGGCGTGGTGCCAGCTGGGGTATCTGCAGCCTTTGTTTAGATCCTTGTCTCCATGGCAGAGCTTGTTTGTTTTGATGTTACTATGTGTTAAATTTTAAACAAATTTCTTGCAGCTCCACACCACGTTTAATTGAAGACTACTGTTATCCCAGACTCCTCTTGGGCGAAGGGCTCAGGATGACTAGTCTCCAAACAGTCAATAGAGGGTTGACATGCCCAGCTTGCAGGGCCATGGACAGCATGTCTGTGTGTGCCTGTGTGGATCTGACCAGGCATGTGTGTGCGTGCACGTGTGTATGTATCTGCCACTGTGTGTGCACCAGCATTTGTTTGCTCACCTGTGCATGTCTGTGTGCATGTATTTCTGTAGGTGTGTGTGTGTGCCTGAGTGTGCGCATCAGTGCATGCTCACTTGTACCTGTGTATGCCTTGATCATGTGTCTGTATACCTGTCTGTGTGCATGTGTCTGCAGGCTTGTGTGTGCATGTATGCACAAATGGTCTATGTACCTGTATATTCATGGGGAAGGGTCTGTGGGAGCACCAGGGTTAGATTATACTCACTGCCTCCTTGCTGGGACAGACATACCATCAGGTGTGAGGCCTAGGTGGAGCAGCAGCCAGGGGGCCAGGGTGCTTGCTAGGTGCTGGGTGCTTCCCAGGAGATGTACAGTTTTCTGTTCACATTGTAGAGAGCCAGCCAGTAGGTTGGCAGTGGGGCACGAAAAACCAGGGAGCTAAGTTCTCCTCTGGACACAGGTCAGAGAGAAACGAGGCCTATACCACCTGCAGGTCAGAGGGAAGTGGGGCCCATTGAAGGAAGCTGGGCTCATCCTATCTGCAGAGAGCAGCATCTGGTCCTGAGGCTCTTCCAGCCACTGTTGAGCATGGACCCACACCACAGACAGCCAGAGGACCAGGGGATCATCCTAAATAGAAGTGGGGGATTGTCCTGAGGAGGACCGGGGGATTGTCCTGAGGAGGACGGGGGGATTGTCCTGAGGAGAATGGGGGATTGTCCTGAGGAGGACCAGGGGATTGTCCTGAGGAGGACCAGGGGATTGTCCTGAGGAGGACTGGGGGATTGTCCTGAGGAGAATGGGGGGGTTGTACTGAGGAGGACTGGGGGATTGTCCTGAGGAGGACCGGGGGATTGTCCTGAGGAGGACTGGGGGATTGTCCTGAGGAGGACTGGGGGATTGTCCTGAGGAGAATGGGGGGGTTGTACTGAGGAGGACAGGGGGATTGTCCTGTGGAGGACCGGGGGATTGTCCTGAGGAGGACTGGGGGATTGTCCTGAGGAAAATGGGGGGGGGGGCGGATTGTACTGAGGAGGACAGGGGGATTGTCCTGAGGAGGACCGGGGGATTGTCCTGAAGAGAATGGGGGGATTGTCCTGAAGAGAACGGGGGGATTGTACCGAAGAGGACCAGGGGATTGCACTGAGGAGAATGGGGGGGGGGTTGTACTGAGGAGAATGGGGGGATTGTACTGAAGAGGACCAGGGGATTGCACTGAGGAGGACCGGGGGATTGTCTTGAAGAGAACGGGGCGATTGTACTTAGGTCTGAAGACCTTTTTGGGCCAACATAACTCTGCCACTCCCAGATGTGCTGGGGCCAGAACACCCTGATCACAGTGTTTGGAGGTGGCTGTGCCACGTGCCTCTAAAAGGAGCAAGTGACTGGGACCCTGGACGCATCAGGACTTGGGCAGACTTGCTCACCTGGGGTACTTCAGCCTGCATTCCCTATCCCCAGGCTCTGCTTTCTGTGTGGTGAGGAGCTTGCCCTGAAGGCTGTGCAAGGGGCAAAATCCTGCAAATGCTTTGGTCCCTAGGCCCCTGGGCAGCCTTAGCCACATGCCCCTGCAGAACCCCCTAGTGGCAATGTGGGATAGTGCAGGATGGCTGTGCCCTTTGTGGGACAGGGAACCCCAGGATCTTTCCTCTGGTGGGGGAACGGGCAGGCAATGAGAAGCAGCTTTGGCTAAGGGTCACCAGCTTGGTGGCTTCATGCCATTTGGCCGAGGCCCCGTTGGCTCTGATGAGTCAGACATTCCGAGTGGCAGGTCCCCATTCTGTTTCTTGGCCCCATCTTCCTCCTCTTGAGCCTGGGCAGGCACTGCATGCAGGCCATGGACGACGACAGTCTCACCCAGGTTTGAACTCTAGGCATGCTTGCCTCATGGACAATGAGTGGGGGTACAGAGGTGGGCATCCCTAACGCCATCAAAACATACCAGAGCTTAGGGAAAATGAGATATGAAGGGCTTTAAGGGCCAGGTTGTTTTCTATTTCGAGGGACATAGCAATGCCATTTGTTATAGTCATTCCCAAGGCAAGTCGGTGACTGCTGGTGGCCAGACCCCCGAAACACGAGGGTGGCCCTGCATAGCAAGCTCACAGCAGGGTCTCTGTGTGGCCTCTTTTCCCAGTGGGCATTTTCACCCATCATCTGAACCCAAGCTGGGAAGAGCAAGGGATCTTGTTCCCTGAGTTAAATGGGAAGGTGGGGAGGGCAGTCTCCAGGCAGAGATGCCTTTCCTGGTGTCTGGCTGTCTAGTCACCTGCACCAACAGAATTGACAGGGTCCTGGGAGCCCCAGGCGTAGACTCTCAGTATCCGCACTGTCTTTGGCATGGCCCAAGGGCTCCATAAAGGAGACTAGGTAGGTAGTGGGCATGGGCGCGCTGGCTGCGAGCCGAGGTTGGTGGGAGAGTGGGCCACCTCCAGAGTGCTTCTCCCAGTGGGAGGAGCCTCACCCAGAAGCCTTCACTGCCTGGGGTCCTTCAGGTTGGCCCTGCGGCATGTGGGTGGTGGTCATTCTGGGAGCCACAGCTTAGGCTATTCTGGAAGCAAAAGAGAACCAGAAACCTTCTCCATCCCACTGCAGGCATTTCTTCCTATCACTCAGTCCCAGAGAGTGACCTTCACAGAGGGGAGGGAGGGGAGAGGAGAGAGGACAGTGGCAGGTCCCTGCTGTGCTGCCTGAGGCCAGGACCCATTGTTTCTGGGAGACCCAGGCAGGTGTCTGCTCATCTAAGGGCGGGTGGTCTAGGTAGCAGGCCACACAGAGGAGGATATCTGACCAGGACCTGCTGGGCCAGCTTTGGCAAACCACCACACTGGGAGCAAAGAGCATGGAGCCCAGGTTCTGGGATGCCACCTCCTGAGGGTTCGAAAGGACAGGCTCATGTCTCAGGGAGAAATGGGCACTGTTCTTCTAGACCTGGGGACTTGCCTGGGTCTCTTGGGATTGGCACCCTAAAAGCCTGAGGTCAAGACTAGGGCCTCTCCCCACAGTAGCGTGTGGACATGGAGCGAATGGAGCAGGTGCCCAGCTTGATCTGAACGTGGCTTATGACGGAGAGCCCCCATCAGCCAGCCCACCCCGGGTGACTCACGCTGGTGGTGCCTGGTGCTGAGGCTGCCCCTGTGGCGGGCGGCCAGACGCATCGTGAGGCCTGGTGTCTGTATGTCCCTGTGCAGGGTGGAGTTGGACACAAGAGTGCCTTTGATGTCCTAGGACAAACAGAGCAGCCCCAAGAGACCTTGCGATCAGTGTACCCCAAGGCCCAGAGGGGAGGGCGGCTTTCAGCTCAGGTACCGGTCCTCCTCTCAAGGCCGTGTGAATTCAGAGCCCCAGCCGTGGAATGCTGTAACCCTCTCGGGATGTCTTCCCTCCTCAGGCTCAGCTCTCTTGCTGGGGCTTTAGTGACTGTGTGAAATTATGATACTCCTAAGTGGATTTATGGGAGCGCTTAAATCTTCACTTCTTTGGAGTAAGAACCCAGGAATAGAGTGCAGAGCCAGTGATGGTCAGGTCTCCATGAGACCCAGGTGCTGCCAACCAGCCATGCCTAGGGTGTCTCCCTCACTTTCCCCTCCCCTCCACCCAGGAGGAATAAAGCCAGGGGTCCCCTGTGCCCCTTGGTCCCCCACCCAGCTTCCCATCCACCCCGGTGAGTGATCTTCCTGACAGCCAACCTGAAGCTTCTTCGCACATGCTTGTTCTTCACCCACATGTCTTCTCTGGTGACATGTCTGCTTCAGAAACTTTTGCCATTTTTTCACACTAATTGTTTTTCTGTTTTCAGTGTTGAGAGCTCTTTGTGCATTTCAGATATGTCCTTTATAAGGTTTATGTTTGCAACTATTGTCTGCCCATCTGTGGCTTTTATGTCTTTCACTTCAGGGTCTTTTGAAGAATAGATTTAAAAATTCTGATGAAGTCCAGCTCTCCATTTTTCCACTAGGAACATGTTCTGGTGGCATTTCTAAACAACCTTCACCTGGGTTTCAGTCATGGAGGTCTTTTCCTAAGTGTGCTTCTAGATGCCAGTTCTAAGATCTGTTCTCAGTCCGTTGTGCACAAGTTACAGGGGGTAGACTGGAGGGTTTATTTTGCATAGGCCTACCATTGTTCTAGCTTTAGTGTTGAGGAGCCTTTCTCTTCAGTTCCCTTCTGCACCTTGCTAAAGGCCTCTGTGGGGCTGCTTCTGAATTCCAGCCCTGTTGCTGTGTCCATGCTCTTGCTAGCATCATTTCCTTGCAAACGTTTTGTGGTATATCTGAGAGTCTCATCATGTTGGCCCTGCGACTTTGACCCTGGATGTGCTTGACCCTCTTCAGATGGACATCTATAAAAGCTTTGCTCCGGTTCGGTCAGGATGTCTTCAAATTCTGGACACGAAGGACTTGGCAGCTGGGGACCTCAGCTTGTCCTCGAGATGATACTTTTCTGTGGCTGCTCAGTGGTACACAGGGCTTCTCTCTAGAGATCTGAGTCTCATCTGAGCCAGCTGTATCAAACCACTGATAAATTCACTGATGTGGATTGTTGGAGCAGATCTGATCAGCACTGGAAAGAGAGCGCTGAGAGCGCATTTTTTGAGTGTCTAGTAGGAGGTGGCTGGGTAAAGCACAGGTACACACGGGAGGCAGGGAGGAAGGAAGAATCCACCATGCCCGGGCCAGCCTTAAACCACTCCTTGTCTTGACTGTACCTGGGGCTGCTTCTACTCCCGGCTGTAGCCCAGGGGAGGGGAAACAGGTCCTGGAGCTTCAGGTGGTTGGTTGGGGCCACAGCTCCTCCTGCTTATCATGAGCTTAGTTTCCTTCTGGCTATCTGGAACCAAAACATGGCCTGGGCTCCTTTCCAGCTGCTGAAATGGCTGCAGTGGCCCAGGGAAGGACAAGGGAGCCCTGTCTCTACTTTTCCTTCTGTCTTCCTGAGGCCACAATGACCATCTTGGGACATATGAATGTTTTGACAACCAGTGCTTCCTTGAAGCTCTCCCATCTGTAGTTGCTGGTCACCTGTGGCTACAGCCTGGGGGTGGGGGTGGGGGGCTGGGGTCACTGCAGAGCACATGTTGGTGTGAGATCCTGTGCAGAGTTATCCCTACAAGTTAGGCTTACAAGGCCTGCACCCTGCAGAGGGAAGTCTTGCCGGACCATCACTTTCGAGCAGTTCCAGGAGGCATTGGAGGAGCTGGCCAGGAAGCGGTTCAAAGACAAGAGCAGCGAGGATGCTGTACGTGAGGTGCACCGACTCATTGAGGGCCGCTCGCCAGTCATCTCCGGAGTCACAGTGAGTGGGTGGGCCTGCGGGGATGGAGAGCAAACCTGGCCCTCTGCACTGCCCTGGGAAGGGCACAGCCCTGCAGTCCCTGAGGGACTCACTGCGGAATGCACCACATGTATCTCCAGAACTGATGGGATTACCAGCCCCTGGTGTCCAGGGCTGACCTGGAGCCCAATGATGGAGATGCCCCCAGGGGTGTGGCAGTTCTCCCTGTCCCCCATTACCAGGCATGCACTAACACTCTCTTCCCCTCTTTCTTACAGAAAACTGTGTCCTCACCCACTGTGTCACGGCTCACAGACACGACCAAGTTCACAGGCTCCCACAAGGAGCGCTTTGACCCCTCGGGCAAGGGTAAGGGCAAGGCTGGCCGTGTGGACCTGGTGGACGAGTCAGGCTATGTGCCTGGCTACAAGCATGCAGGCACCTATGACCAGAAGGTGCAGGGAGGCAAGTAGCCCTTGACAGTGGGGCCCTGGACGCGGCGGTGCCAGCATGGGGACTCACATCCATTGCACTTCATTACATTCCTGTGCTCACAGAGGTCTCCACTTTGGCACCCTGGGGTGATGCTCAAGGACTCCTGCGGGTACCCCAATGTGTCTCTCTCAGACCCTTGGTTTGTGCCCTGACGCACTGACCCTTCCTAACATACCTGTCCCGTTTCAAGTCCAGAGATGGACGGCCATTTCACATTGTCTCCTCGGATCACACCACACTGGCTACCTGGTTAGCAGGAGAAGGCATATTTTGGGGGCTGGTAGAGGTAGGACAAGAGGACCCAGGCCTGTCAGAGGTCATGCTGACATCTTGACCAGCAGATACCTTCTAGGAGCTAATGAACTAACAGCACACCTGAAACAGATTACACAAATCGGGCCTCCCATGTTTCTTGAGCTGCGTGTGTCTGTGACCAGGGCTCTGCAGAGGGCAGCAGCAGACAGCTATTGATGACCGGGGTAAAAAGTGACTGCCATGTGTGCTCTCAGAGCAATCCAGGGAGCCCTGGAATGTCCATTGATAACTCTCTTCCCCCTCTATCCCCCCTTCCCGCCTGCTGTTCCCACATGCCCATCGTGGGAGGAGCACAGTGCTGAGGCAGGGCTTGAGCAGGCAGTCATTACAGCAGCACACATGGGGGCTTCCGCCGAGCTCCGAGCTCCGTGCCTGCAGGCCCCGCTGGCTGCAGTGTTTTACTCACAAACCTGCCATCAGTTACATCATGCAGCATCGTCAGCTCAAACTGACTTCCCTAGCGTCTCCCAACCTCTGGAATACAGAGTACCAGGTACCAGAGCCAGACCCAGGAAGCCCTCAGGCTGTAAGCTGCTGAGTGGACAGGAGCCAGCCACAGCCAGCTCAGGACCTGTTTGTCCACCTGTGACAGCTGGTCCTCAGGACTGTGCCTAAACTAAACCAGGGCCACTTGGCTAACCATCCCCAGGAGGGTGCCACCGGCTGTCAGAATGGCCCACAGCAATTGGCCTTTAAAGGAGCACAGTCCTAGCCTTGGGTGCACCTGTTGGTCCTGGGATTTGCCTCCCCAGGTGTAGGATACATGGCCTAGCTCACAACACAGATGGATGGCAAGGCCTCCTTCCTCACTGTGGTGGCATGTGGATACTGCCTGCCTCTCCTGAGCCCAGAGAATTTACCTGGGCACTATGGCAGCTAGTCTGCCTAAGCTCTTGCCAACAAGGCTCTTGGAGGGTGCAAGGCTCTGACAAGGCATTCGACATGGAGAGCCTCATTCAGAGGAGAGATGGCTCAGTGGATAGTTTCTGAGTCCTGGAGGCTCCCTGTTAGTATAAAGACCAAGGAACAACAGATGTCAGGCTCCAAAGCTCTTTTCTGAGCTGTCATCTTGCTGGTCTGAGGAAAGGCATGTGCATGTCAGTACATTACAGCTCACTAACAAGGCTCTGCCCCATTCCCAAACGGACCCTCTGTACTCCCCACACCCTTCCAGTAGCCTGGTCTTCTTAAAGCTCCCCAAGGATTCTCCCTTTCTCATTTCGGAAGGGCCAAGTCATGCAGAATAGACAAGAACCAGGACCTTGGTCCCTAGGACTGAGTGCACCTGGTTCGGGATGGTGTCTGAGCATGCCTGCGTCGTGCAGCTGGTCACGTGCTCCTGGGGCCTCGTAGTGGGCTATAAGGACACAGGACAGTGACATCAAGACACTGGCTCTTGTTCAACAGGTGACCTCATCATCAGGCAAGCCAGATCTCCAGACAAAGATCCAGGGCTCACTTCCCCCAGAAGCACCTAGATAATGGTCTCTAAGCACGAGGGCGAGGCCTGTGCCCATCCTTAGAGACCACCCAACCTCGTAGAAGGGAGTCCCATTATAGTGCATCACCCTGCCCATGCAGTCAGCACCTCAGAGTGGCATGCTCTCTAGAACCGAATGGAAAAGCTTGGAGGTGCCACTATCTTAGGCCCTCTAGAAGTGACTTTTTTGGGGGGGCAGGAAGCCAAACTTTCACTTCTGATGAATATCTCAACACACATTCCTGATTGTTGTAGCAAATCTTTGGGTTTTATGACTGAAAATCGAGTCATTCTCCTCCAATGCCCATGTTCCTGCTGGCACAAAACTCCAGCATGCCTAAGGCTCCTCGAAGGATGGCTCATGTGCTACGCCCTTCCACATGGCCCTTGGGTGGTGCCAGGGACACAGCAGAAATCAAACAAGTAGCCTCTGCTAGTCCCCTTCTGTCCCAGCATTTCATCAGACACAGAGGACAGCATCCTTCCCCAGTCACTTCAAAGTGTAGCTTTAGAAACATACTTCCTTTCCCACCTATGTTGTCTAGCAAGGAAGGGGTGGTAACTTGAAATTGTCCAGGTCTGGTGGCACCGTGTGAGCCCTCTGAACATAGAACATATGCTAGGTCCATAATTTTGCTGCACAAAACAGATGTGTGTTTTCCTCCATCAGTTTCTGAACATTATAAATACATAGAGTGTTTGTCTACGTTGCATGTTTGATGCAATGCCAATTAGCTTCTCTAACTGTGGTAAAAAAAAAAAAAAAAAACTCAGTGTCTTTATCTGTGAAGAAATGAAACTGCACAGCATGCAAGCCGAGACAGGGACACGTTCTACTAGGCATAACACCGGGGGTTGGGGTCATGATCTGAGAGGTGACTGCTAGGACAGGGACAGGTTCTGCCAGGGGTGACACTCAGAAGACAGGATAAGGTTGCAAGGGAAGACTCAGCTGAGAGTGTCTGGCATCAAGCAAGAGCTGGGGACAGGAGAGTGCTTGAGAACACTTAATGCTCCGCTAGTTAGTAGTAACAGTAGCTTTACCAAAATCAAAGTTTAGACTGTACACTTAAAAATCTTACAACAAATATTACATATTTATTCTGGAGTACTTTCATACCTGTTAATATCCTTACCTTTCTGTTTGGGAGAAGCTGCAGACTGTTAGACAAGCACATGCAGCAGTCTTCCCCGCCTCATGTCCTCCCATCTGGGAGTCTTAGCCGCTGATGGTGGGGTAGCCACCAGCAGCCCTAGATGGAGGCTTAGTCTCCTCCCCAGTGGCCCTGGGTTGCTACAGATGCCTACGCTTGTGAGTAAGGTTTTGTTGCCACACTCATGTGTTTACATGCTGTTTATAACTGACACAACTGGAGTAGAGTTGTCTTGGACACCTGTGGTACTGGCCATCCGTCCCTGCCTGGCTCCTCTCCTCCTGCAGAAACTACACCACCTAGCTACTCCTCCCCTGTCCTCAAGCATGGTGCACAAAGACACCCTGTTCTGACAAGAAGGGTGACATTTCAGCCGCACTGTGAAGTTAGCAATAGGCTAGGATGTCCCTCACACACCGAAGCAGCTGAGTAGCTCTCCTCCACTGACTTACTACTGACTTTGGTGAACGCCAGTGTTCAGGGTGTGGCCTTGTCTATGGATGTGTGACAGAGTCAGGGCATTTTGAGATGCTGAAGTTAACTCTCTCTCTTCCTCTAGACCTCTTAAAAAACTAAACCAAGCCAAACAACAAAGGAAACCTGCACAACTTAGACTTGAAAGGGATAATATACTACTATGAGTTTGTACTAAGTTTTTTTTTCAAGAAAGGGAAAAAAATTTATATATATATATGCAATATATTTTTACACTATTTTATTAACATTAGGGAGAATGAAGTCTATCACTTTATCAGTGTGATGGGTAAGGTTGATGTCATGGGTGTTCTGACTCAGAATGGCACTCTGTATTGTCTCAGCCACACTCACTGGCACCGTCTCTGGAATCTGAATAGTGGAGCTGCCCTCCTGCAGAGCACACGGCACTGCATCACCTGTTGGACTTGCTGTCATGGCCTGGTTCATGAGGCTTTAGTGAAACAGCTTGTGTCTCTCTGCATTTTGCTCTTTGTGTGTTTGTTAACATTCTGTGTCAAATTGGTAAAGTGATGAATAAAGGTGTTAAAATGTGGATTTCTATTTTCCTTAGAGTATGCAGAAGTGCCATTCACAGGGGCTTACGTGAGCACACATGCCTGGAGGAGCATCAGGAAGGAGTGGGAGGAGGGTTTGTCTCTGAATGGGTGCTACGGGAGGGGGAAGGCCTCATGCTACTTCTCCCTGAGGAACCCTTGTTTCGTGGCTTAGGACTGTAGACCTCACCTCATAAAAGCAGGTGGGACAGCCACCTTTCAAGTTCAAGGCTGGGTCTGGTTCTGTTCATGCCTAGGGAGAGTCCCAGATTCAAAGGACCACTCATAAACTGTATCATAACCACCAGGGCCACTCCCCAAATAGGCACAACATCATTAGAAGTCTGCTGTACAATCAAAGCCAACCTGAACGACTAGGCCAGGGGAGTAGTTTCCTAAAAGAGCATAAAACAGAGGCACTTTTAGGCAATGGAGGGAGAATTTGCTCCAAGCAGACATTAAAGGAAATTCTAAATGTAGAAAGACAATGATCAGAAATGCAATGTTTATAAAGAAACTGCAGCAGAGACCAAATAACCCCAAATGAATAGTGGGCATATAACACTTTTATGAGATCAAAAATAATTCCTTATAATACTTGGAAACAATCACATGTGAGCCTAAAGAGGCAGGGCAGGACGTGGAAGCCTTGTCTCAGAGGGGGCAAAAGCACTAACTAGACAAGCAGAAGAGAGGTGCACACAGCTTCTGGCTGCAGGGGTGAAGAGGCAGAATGTAAAAGACACAACCTAAATCCTACAAGTAACAATGAAGCAGAAAAAAAAAATCACAGAGTAACAGCACAAAGAAGAGGGCGGATAAAACTAACAGCCAACTGCATTGCTAACCAAGCACATTAGTTGCTAGATGGAGAACAGGAAAATTGGCAAAATAACTTTTAAATCCAAATTAGTCATTTCAGTATGGTTAAAACTACAAAGGCAGGGGCAGACATTGAAATGAAAAGGAAATGGGTACAGAGGCTGCTTTTTTGAAAGGCCCAATTAATTCCTCAAACTTTGGTCAAACTGAGCTGTAAAGGTAGAAAGTTCCGGAAGCAGGGGTTCTGGGAGTAGTTTGCAGAGGCCAGTTGGCAAGCAGGGCTCATGAAGACACAGGAGGGAGGAGCAGAGAAGCCTGCTCTGTAGACCCAGCCCTGCGGGACGCTCCACGACTGTCCTCAGAGGAACTTGCTATGGGCGGGAAGGCCACCAACAGGGCTCTGCCTACATGGGCGGCAAGGGCTGCTGAGGCCTGACTGTGGAGGCAACAGTCGGAGGCACAGTAGCCAGAAGTGGATTATAGAAAGATATATATGCTAATCGATATATATGTATTGATAATAAGAAATCTGCTATATATGCTTCATCAGATTAGGCATATGGGAGACAAACTCAGGAATCCCAAAGAACAAAAGAAATGGGCCTAGTGACCTGGGGGCCTTAGACTGTCCCTGGAGACCGAGGAGGGGAGGGGAGAAGAAGCAGAGGTGATGGAGGGAGGAGGAGGAGAGAGAAAAAGAAATCCAAAGAAATTGTGGCCGGAACTTCCAAATCTAATGGAATATATTGCATCCCAGGTCCAGGTAACTCACTTTGAAACCCAAACAAACACAAAGCTGTCATTTTCTGGGAACAAGCAGACTAATATTGCAATCTCTTACTACATTTAAATGAATAAATGGTCTGATGAAGGATCCTACCCACTACCCAATAAACACTGTATTTAGTGAGAGTCACACAAGTTGACACCGTGGTATACAACCCTGATCAGACAGGGCGCGCATGGGAAAGGGCAACCTGAGGAGACAGGTAATCCCTCCCTCGCACTTCTTATGACAGGACTTACACACACCATGTCAACACACTAGCATAGACCATCTTCTTCATTGGCCTCATTATTCTTGCTAAACAATTGGACATTGTTTTTAATGAATAGAGATGTTAAAATGAAACCTCCTTACAGTTGATAGTAATAAAAAAAAAAGCTGGGGTTGGAGGCATGGCTCAGTTGGTAGAGTGCTCACCAATGAGCAAAAGCATCAGGTACCGACTTCAAGTCCTGGTCTCAGACCCCCCCCCCCAAAAAAAAAGAAAGAAAAGAAAAAAGAAAAAATTACTTCGTTTTACCACTCATAGGGATATATATGAAGTGAATTTCCAAAGTTTTATGCCTATTATTACATAATTTTCAGAAAAACTGTAAGCTAAAGGGTAAGGCATGAAATCGAGATAATTTTACTATGAAGTGTTAACATCACAGTTCAAACTTCTAAAATGTGTTCCATTCCTATTCAGCTTTATCACTTTTTAATTACTGCTCACCTACCATGGTTTATAGGTTGTTTCATAATGGAATTCAATAAGAAAGTCAGTTATAACTTATAAAGAACCACTTATAAAATTAACCTTTAGTGACAACCTATTAGCCCATTAAATTAGGGTTGCTTGTTACACTGAAAGTATTTTACTTATCTTATGTAGTAAGATTCACATTACGAACAGAAGGCCCCCCCCCCGCCCCCATACTTCATGTCGGGTGTGTGGCGACCCTGTGGCAGTGCCACTTCCGGGTGAGTTAGGGTGCTCAGCTGCAGGGCCCGAAGGCATCTGAAAGTCACAAGGCGGTTACAAGGGAAGAGACAAGTCTCTCCAGCACATTTGGAGAGAGAAACTCACAGGTACAAGCCTGGGACTGTAACAGAAGGAGGACGGCGGGGGTCTGGGCAGGCATCAGCAGGACTGGTGGCCACCAGGATGAGCACTGTGGGTGGGGAACAGGGCTGTGGTCTTCTTGAACTCCTGGAAGCTCCAGTGCATCTGTTCCATCTCTTCCCTGTGCTGTGCCCGGGCGTGACTCAGTTCCTGCAGGAGGTGCTCGTTGGTGCTGACCAGAGAGCTGGAGGGTGACATAGGGGTACCCTCTCAGTCCCTCCCACTGTCTCGCCTGATGCCATCCCTTCAGCCCTATCACTCAGCCCCCAGCCCACTGGCACAAAGCCATCCCCGTGTTCTACCCTAGCCAGTCCCACCATCTGCCTCTCCCTTTCCACTGACCACTGCCCCTGTGCTCAACTTTTTCAGACCAAGGTGGGGCTAGACCTGACCTGACCCTGAGCCCCAGCAAGCTTCCCAGTAGGCACTGCTCAGTGTGCTGAGCCAAGTGAGTGAAGGAGCTGAGGAAAGGAGGGATGCACGTCCTCAGTACCACCCTGCGTGCTCTGACAAGGGACGACAACCAAACCACACTTGGTCTCCTCTCGCGACAGCAATGTGTCTAACATGATGATGGTTTCAGGAGCACTTGCAAGCTTTTCCCACTTTTCATCTCTACACTGTCGTGCTCTCTAGTCAAGCATGTTTATGGCATTACACATTTAGACAAGGCAGTGCCACAGTGAACTCTGCTGTTTCTACCACAAAGCTGATCACCCACTGACCTGTCTAGTGAGCAGGACAAAGTCAGTGTGGACTGCAGGGGCAGTCCTGATCACACTACAGTCAGGAACGCGTGAGCTCTGCCTGCCCATATCTGGGCCAGAACTCTGGGGAGCAAGACTGCCAACACAACCATGGCCTGATGTGGATGGCCTGTCCTCACTCAGCCTCTGTTCAATCCCCTCTGTAGGTCAGGACTGGGATAGACCAATGGGAGGGGTGGCAGTGGTTTGCAATTTCTGAGTCTTCACCACGCAGCGGCTCACTGCTGTCCTGGGGCCAAGTTCTTCTTTGCACCTAGCCTGCCCCAGCTTCCTAGCATGCATTTCTTTCTTTTTTTTTTTTTGGCCAGTCCTGGGCCTTGGACTCAGGGCCTGAGCACTGTCCCTGGCTTCTTCCCGCTCAAGGCTAGCACTCTGCCACTTGAGCCACAGCGCCGCTTCTGGCCGTTTTCTGTATATGTGGTGCTGGGGAATCGAACCTAGGGCCTCGTGTATCCGAGGCAGGCACTCTTGCCACTAGGCTATATCCCCAGCCCATAGCATGCATTTCTTAATAAAGCCAAGGCTCTGCTTCGATCATCCTGACACTTCCAAGACCTTTCTTGCCACCTGCTCCACATTAGGGAGAAGGGTGGAATCCCCCAAGCTTAAAAGTGAGCATCTATGAACTACAGCAAGGATAAAAGTACAAGTCATAAGAACTAAGGCCCAGTCCACACCTCAGGGTCCATACCCGAGTCCACACTCAGGGTCTATACTCATGAGTCCACACCTCAGAGTCCACACCTCAGGGTCTACACCTCAGGGTCCACACCTCAGAGTCCACACCTCAGAGCCCACACCTCAGAGTCCACACCTCAGAGTCCACACTCAGGGTCCACACCTCAGGGTCTACACTCAGGGTCCACACCTCAGAGCCCACACCTCAGAGTCCACACCTCAGAGTCCACACCACAGAGTCCACACCTCAGAGCTCACACCTCAGAGTCCACACCTCAGGGTCCACACCTCAGAGTCCACACCTCAGAGTCCACACCTCAGGGTCCACACCTCAGAGTCCACACCTCAGAGTCCACACCACAGAGTCCACACCTCAGAGCCCACACCTCAGAGTCCACCCCTCAGAGCCCACACCTCAGGGTCCACACTCAGGGTCCACACCTCAGAGTCCACACCTCAGAGTCCACACCTCAGAGTCCACACCTCAGAGCCCACACCTCAGAGTCCACACCTCAGAGTCCACCCCTCAGAGCCCACACCTCAGGGTCCACACTCAGGGTCCACACCTCAGAGTCCACACCTCAGAGCCCACACCTCAGAGCCCACACCTCAGGGTCCACACCTCAGGGTCCACACCTCAGGGTCCACACTCAGAGTCCACACCTCAGAGTCCACACTCAGGGTCCACACCTCAGAGTCCACATGTCAGAGTCCATACTCAGGGTCCATACCTCAGAGTCCACACTCAGGGTCCACACCTCAGAGTCCACATGTCAGAGTCCACACTCAGGGTCCACACCTCAGAGTCCACACCTCAGAGTCCACACTCAGAGTCCACACCTCAGAGTCCATACTCAGGGTCCATACCTCAGAGTCCACACTCAGAGTCCACACCTCAGAGCCCACACCTCAGGGTCCACACCTCAGGGTCCACACCTCAGAGTCCACACCTCAGAGTCCACACCTCAGAGTCCACACCTCAGGGTCCACACCTCAGAGTCCACACCTCAGAGTCCACACTCAGGGTCCACACCTCAGAGTCCACACGTCAGAGTCCACACTCAGGGTCCACACCTCAGAGTCCACATCTCAGGGTCCACACCTCAGAGTCCACACTCAGAGTCCACACCTCAGAGTCCATACTCAGGGTCCATACCTCAGAGTCCACACTCAGAGTCCACACTCAGAGTCCACACCTCAGGGTCCAGACTCAGGGTCCACACCTCAGGGTCCACACTCAGGGTCCACACCTCAGAGTCCACACTCAGAGTCCACACCTCAGAGCCCACACCTCATAGTCCACACCTCAGAGCCCACACCTCAGAGTCCACACCTAAGAGCCCACACCTCAGGGTCCACATCTCAGGGTCCACACTCAGGGTCCACACCTCAGAGTCCACACTCAGAGTCCACACCTCAGAGCCCACACCTCATAGTCCACACCTCAGAGCCCACACCTCAGAGTCCACACCTAAGAGCCCACACCTCAGGGTCCACATCTCAGGGTCCACACTCAGGGTCCACACCTCAGAGTCCACACCTCAGAGTCCACACTCAGGGTCCACACCTCAGAGTCCACACCTCAGAGTCCACACCTCAGAGTCCACACTCAGAATCCACACCTCAGAGTCCACACCTCAGGGTCCACACCTCAGGGTCCACACCTCAGGGCCCACACCTCAGAGTCCACACCTCATAGTCCACATTCAGGGTTCATATCTCAGAGTCCACACATCAGGGTTCACAGGTCAGGGTCCACACCTCTGAGTCTATACCTCATGGTCCAAATATGTAGTCCCAGGTCAACACTTCAGTATCACCACTACAGATCAAAAATATGGCACCAACAGAAGGATATTCACAGATACTGCAAGTGAACATGGCGTTCCATGTGGGTCCTGGACCATGACAGTCAGCTGCTCTCTTGCTCCTGTGGTCTACCTTCCCTGTGATTCCGCTCCACCCCTGCTGGCTCGCACAGGTACCTGTGGCTCTCCTGCAGCATCTGGGTGAGCTCCTGGATCCTATCATAGTGTTCTAGATGCTGCTTCAGCTCTACAACCTCACCAGAGAGTTGCTTCACACTTGTTTCAAGTGCTGAAAGAAGAAACATGGCAGTATTATGTAAGGAAGCTCATGCACATGTCTGGACAATTTGAGTATAAGCTGGATATAAGCATATATCACAGGAAAGATGCATTTCTGTAAGAGACTCAGAGATAGGGGTAAACATGAATGTCCCAACACCCACCCATCATCACAAAACAAGACTAATAGAAAATATACACAAGACTCTAAAGAAAAAAGAACACAACAAACAACAGCCTGAGCTCCAACCAAAAAGTTAGACAACTCAAGCAGAATTAGCAACAAAGGAAACAGTCACATTGTAAATAACCAGGCTTGAAGAAACCTAAGAAAAAAAACAAAACAAAAACCTAATACATCATAGAAACAAGGTAAAAAGGGGATAAAGACACTTCTAAACTTATTGGACAAGAAAGGGCTATAAAAATTTCTTACTATTCAGTAAAATGCCCCAATAAAAATAAATGACAGGGCTGGGGATATAGCCTAGCGGCAAGAGTGCCTGCCTCGGATACACGAGGCCCTAGGTTCGATTCCCCAGCACCACATATACAGAAAACGGCCAGAAGCGGCGCTGTGGCTCAAGTGGCAGAGTGCTAGCCTTGAGCGGGAAGAAGCCAGGGACAGTGCTCAGGCCCTGAGTCCAAGGCCCAGGACTGGCAAAAAAATAAATAAATAAATAAATAAATAAATAAATGACAAGGGACGTGTCATGTGCAGACACCTGAGGCTCCCCTGCAGGGCTTTATGTTGTAGGGCCACAAAGAGGCAGACACGGGGGAGGGGCAACTCAGAGGCATTTACTTCCTGACAAGAGGAAAGACTGATGGAAGGTACACCTCCCAAAATACAGACTACATACAACCTCTTAGGTAGGTTACCATGGGAACAGACACATCAATGCATCTCAAAACACCGGTAACTAAACTTGATTTCTCTTAAAAGGAACAAGTAGAACCAGAGAAAGTAAAAAGAGGTAAATAAAAGATATTGGACCTGGGGCTGGGGATATAGCCTAGTGGCAAGAGTGCCTGCCTCGGATACATGAGGCCCTAGGTTCGATTCCCCAGCACCACATATACAGAAAACGGCCAGAAGCGGCGCTGTGGCTCAAGTGGCAGAGTGCTAGCCTTGAGCAGGAAGAAGCCAGGGACAGTGCTCAGGCCCTGAGTCCAAGGCCCAGGACTGGCCAAAAAAAAAAAAAAAAGATATTGGACCTGGGAGAAACAAAGACTAGAAAACAGACTTCAAGTCACTTTGTGGCTCAGGAGGCAGAAATACCACCAGTGCACTATTAAATTCATCAGTCACAGGAATGGAAGGTCCAAATAGAGCTGAAGAATCCAAGGAAACTGAAAGCATCTTCCTCTCTCTGCCTGCCCTGGGCTAGGCTCAAGAAAGTCACTCAAGAGCTCTCATTGCTTCCAGCTTCTGACAGAAAATGACTTAGAATAAAGTCTACTGCTTTACATTCGGGTACTTAAATTTCCCCAAGTAGTTACCAAATAAACTATAAACTTACCAGTGATCTGCAAATGTAACGCAGTTGAAGTATCTGCATTTTTTACTTCTTTTTTCATACTGAACAGAAGAGATTTTAAGCTACTATTTTCCTCCAAAGATTTGTCTAAATGTTGTCTCAGGGTATCCTAAGGACACAGAAAATACAATTAGACAAGTCAAAGTCCGTAAAACACAAATAGAAAATAAAACATCTGAATAATCGCCAGATTTCAGGTTCTCTTCTACAATTTCAGATCACAATGTGAAGGGAAATGTTGTGCTTCTAAGTGAATTTCCCGCCATCCAGGCCTGAGCAGTGTGGGGTCACCCTCTGGGGAAGGGGAGAGGTGAAAAGGGAGGCATTCAACATTTCCTCACTGAGCTGGCCAAGGGGCTCCAGCCCAGCGCTGGAGGAGTAGCCAGCGGAAGCTGCCTTCCCCCAAAGCCCTCAGTCACTGAAGGTCCCAGGGCCTCTGTGCTACCCTGTGGTGCTGGCAGCCTCCCCTGGGACCTCTATTCTGTTCTGGTTCCTCTTTTTTCCAGGGAAATCCTAACAGCTACCACTCATTATGGGTGGGAACAGTGGCCTGGACTTCTTCACTGCTTCAAAGTAGGAGAAAATGACAGGCATATACTAGGGTGCTATAGAGACGTAGCAGGAACCCTGGCCATCATCAAAGCCTGCAATGTCAGCCTTTCCAAGGCTCTGTGAGTCCCTTGGCTCCTGGTTGACAGAGGATATCCACTGAGCCCGCTGCTTGCCCGCAGCAGGCACGCCCCGGTACTGGATCTGGGCTTTGCAAGGGCCTCATCTGATTTCCTCCAGGGGGACAAGCGTTTGTATCTCACTGGGACTCAAGCCCAGTTTGTATTCCAGGAAAATATTGCTGCCAGCCACTGCCAGTATGTATGTGCCCACTGGGCTGACATCTCCTCTTGGATGTGTCAGTGGACCCACAACCATTCCTCTCACATGCATCTTCCAGATCTTTTCAAAGCACCTCCTGCAATGAGACTGACACACTGGCTCTTCCCATGTGCTGGGGCTGGGAAGGTAGCTAGAGTTTCATCCGGAGTGCAGGTTATGGTGAGTTCATAAAGCAGAGGACTGACACACTCAGGTGGACAGGTGTGTCTGCCTCAAAAGCTGTACCCAGGACATGCTGTTCCCTGACGCCAGCTGATATAGGAAGCACCGTGTAAAGACACTTGGTCAGTGCATCCAGTGGCGCTCATCTGGGCTTGGTGCTGGTCTCCCTGGAAGGCAGCAATGACTGGTCCACACAGTACTTCCCTCCTTGCTCCCAGATTCCTTAAAGGTGGTTCTACCATGTGAGCTCCTGGCCATGCCTGCTGGCCACCTTGCCCTCCCAGAGCTGGAGTCACCAGGGTGGACATGGAGAAGGAGAGGCAGGGTGCTGCACCAAGGTGAAGGAGCAGGTGCCCACGGTGGCCATGCCCCTGCACACCACCTTCACCTGACAACAGTACAAGCTGGTCCCTAAGCTCTGGCTGAGTCCGTGTGTGGAGCTATTAGGTACCATCTGCTGCCTTCTTGTCACTGGGCCAGGGTGTGTCCCACACAGTGCATCCCACTGCTGTGGCTAGGGCTTAGTGTGCTCTAGCTCTTTCTAGATGGAGTCCTGAGTGCATGCAGGAGATTTCACAGTATGTTCCATATCAAAATGAGGCCGTGTATGAAATCTCACAAAAAAAGACCTTGTCAGACAACCTAAGAACTTTTATTCTGCTGGTTCTGGGGTGCTCTCATGCTCTTTCACTAGTCACTGGTACCAAGGTAAGGCCAGGCACTGCCACAGTGCTCCAGCACCCCCTCCTGGTGTACATGTCCTCACATAGTCCCCTCAAGGGCCAGGCCAATGCACAGAGGCAG